>NC_066530.1:2984412-2986912 GCF_024679095.1 Eriocheir sinensis | reverse complement strand
AGAAAAAAGACCATGGAAAGAAAATGAGAGAAGGAAATGGAGGAGGAAAAACATGACAAAAAATATGAGAAAGTAAACCATGGAAGAAAAATGAGAGGAGGAGGAGAAGAAGGAAATGCAGGAAGAGGAAACACATAAGAAAAAAAAACATGAAAAGAAAATGAGAGAAGGAAATGGAGGAGGAAAAACACGACAAAAAATATGAGAAAGTAAACCATGGAAGAAAAATGAGAGGAGGAGGAGAAGAAGGAAATGCTGGAAGAGGAAACACATATATAAGAAAAAAGACCATGAAAAGAAAATGAGAGAAAGAAAAGGTGGAGGAGGAGGAGGAGGAGGAGGAAAAACATGACAAAAAAAATATAAAAAGAAAGGAGACCATGAAAGCAAAATGAGAAGGAGAAGAAGGAGGAGGAAAAACAAATAGAGGAAAATAGACCGGGAAAGGAGGAGGAGGAAGAATTGTACTGAGAATACTATATTACAAACAGTTGAAAGAAAGATGATAAGAGTAGACAATAAAGAGGGAAAAAGAAATGGAAGAGTAAGAATAGAAAGAGGAGGAGAAATATATAAAACAAAGAGATGAAAAAAAGACTGAAGATGCAGAGTAAGAAAAGATAATAAAGAAGGTAAGAGAAGGAAAGAGGGAAGAGACGAAGGATAGGAAGAGGAGAAAGAAGGAAAAGTAGAAAGAAAAGGAACAAACAAACTGCAGAATAAAAAGATAAGTAGGAAGAGGAGGGAGGAAGAAGAAAAATGAGAAGAATGATTTAGGAACAAGATACTGCAAAAAAGGAAGGATGGAAGAGAAGGAAAAGGAAAAATATAATAACAGGAGGAAAAGGAGGAAAGGAAGAAGAAACAAAGAAAAAAAACACTGCACAAAGAGGAAGAATAGGAGAGGAAAAAGAAAAAAAAGGAGGAAAAGTCTGAAAGAAGAGACTGGACTGGAAAAGAGGAAGAAAAGAAAGGAGAAAAAATGTGAAAGGGGAAGAAGATTAGAAGATATAAACCAGTGTGTGTGTGTGAAAGAGAGAGAGAGAGAGAGAGAGAGAGAGAGAGAGAGAGAGAGAGAGAGAGAGAGAGAGAGAGAGAGAGAGAGAGAGAGAGAGAGAGAGAGAGAGGATAATAATAATCTCCCATACATCACTTAAAATTAATGTCTTTTACCCAGGAGGAGGAGGAGGAGGAGGAAGAAGAAGAAGAAGAGGAGGAGGAGGAGGAGGAGGAGGGAGAATTAGCCATTAAAGTTAATTATGAGCATTCTTTAATAAGTTCGTAAGTTTGTTTTTAAGTGGAAACTACATCTTAGAGGAAGTTAAGATGACTATCAGTAATCTTAACTACTACTACTACTACTACTACTACTACTACTACTACTACTACTACTACTACCACCACTACTACTACTACTACTACTACTACTACTACTACTACTACAACTACTACTTTTTCTACCTCCACTACTACTACAACTTTTACTGTAAGATGAGAGAGAGAGAGAGAGAGAGAGAGAGAGAGAGAGAGAGAGAGAGAGAGAGAGAGAGAGAGAGAGAGAGAGAGAGAGAGAGAGAGAGAGAGAGAGAGAGAGAGAGAGAGAGAGAGAGAGAGAGAGAGAGAGAGAGAGAGAGAGAGAGAGAGAGAGAGAGAGAGAGATTATGCGAATGTGTGAAGTGGCAAACAATTTTAATTCTATAAAGGGATAAAGGAGGAGGAGGAGGAGGAGGAGGAGGAGGAAGAGGAGGAGGAGATGATAAGAGTACAAAAGAGATTTAATAGAAAACGTGGAAAGGGGAGATAAGAGATAAAGCAGCTTAGAGAGAGAGAGAGAGAGAGAGAGAGAGAGAGAGAGAGAGAGAGAGAGAGAGAGAGAGAGAGAGAGAGAGAGAGAGAGAGAGAGAGAGAGAGAGAGAGCGTCGTTACTGTCTTCATTAAGGTATTTTTAGGGAGCGAAACTTTTTATTTATTCGCCTTTATGATCAGGTGAAGGTTTTTTTTCGAATTACTTTTTTTTTCCTTTTTTCTTGTCAGTATTTTCCGATGCAGTTATCCTATCAGTAATTACCTCCTACTTTCATCTTTCTCTTCCTCCTCCTCCTCTTCCTCCTATCTTCTTCATCCTCCTCCTCCTCCTCCTCCTCCTCTTCCTTTGTTTCTTTTTTCCTTTTCCTTTTTTTTTTGTATTGTGTTCATTTTTTTCCTTACCGTGTGTGTGTGTGTGTGTGTGTGTGTGTGTGTGTGTGTGTGTGTGTGTGTGTGTGTGTGCGCGCCAAATCAATACACAGCCTTACACTTAAACCGACGCAATTTCCTTTATTATGCCCTCTCGTATATTTTTTCATTTTAAAACAATGAAAAACACCGGAGCATTAATCATTTCATTTTGTTTATTTTTATACATTTTTTCTCGCTTTTTTTCATATATTTTCACATCTAATTAGTACGCATTTTTACACATATACACACCTGATTTTCATACATACACACCTGATTTACA
>NC_066530.1:2964412-2979412 GCF_024679095.1 Eriocheir sinensis | reverse complement strand
GAATAAAGTAAGGAAGAAAGAAGGAAGGAAGAAAAGATACACAGAAAGAATTTATTGATTTTAGAACGGAGGAAGGAAAGAAGGAAGGAAGACAAAATAGAATGGAAGGAATGAAGAAAAGCGGAAATATGGAAAGGAAAGAATGAAGAAAGAGGGAAATGTAGAGGAAGGAAGGAAAGAAGAAAATATGGAGAGGATGGAATGAAGAAAGGAAAACCTAGAGGAAAGAAGGAAAGAACGAGGAAAATATAGAAGAAGGAAGGAAAAAGGAAAATATAAAAAGGGAAAGTATGAAAAAAGGAAATCATAGAGGAAGGAGGGAAGGAAATAGGGAAATATAGAATGGATGAAATGAAGGAAAGAGAAAGTATAGAAAGGAAATAAGAAAAGAAATGAATAAGAATAAAAAATTTAGGAAGGAAAAAAAAGGCAGAATTAATGAAGGAGAGAATAAAATGTTGAAAAAGATGTTAAGAAGAAAGGAGGAAAAGAAAGGAAAAGTAATGAAAGAAAGGAAGAAAGAAAAATTAAGGTGTGTGTGTGTGTGTGTGTGTGTGTGTGTGTGTGTGTGTGTGTGTGTGTGTGTGTGTGTGTGTGTGTGTGTGTGTGTGTGTGTGTGTGTGTGTGTTTAACATTGACCTGGTCTCGTTAACACAGTTTGGAAAGGGAGAGCCGTCATTCATTCTCTCTCTCTCTCTCTCTCTCTCTCTCTCTCCTGTTCCTCCTCCTCCTCCTTCTTATTTTTTCTTTCCTTTCCCTTCTTTAAATACTCTTCTTCTTTTCCTCTTCCTCCCTTTCTCTCCTCTTCCTTCCTCTTGTCTTCTTCTCTTCCCTTCCTCTTCTTCCCTTCTTTACCCTTCCTTCTCTCTTCTCCGTTTTCTTTCCTTCAACCATTCTCACCTCCTCCTTTCCTGCTTCCCATAGTAACGTGAGGAGGAGGAGGAGGAGGAGGAGGAGGAGGGTTCACAGGGGTATTGACGTGGTAATAGGTAGAGAAGAAGGGAAGGGGAGAGAGGGAGAGGGAGAGAGAGGGGAGGGAGGGAGGGAGAGGGGAAGGGGGAGGGGGAGGGACTGTGTTGTTTTGTCGCAGTGGTGTGTGTGTGTGTGTGTGTCTGTGTGTGTGTGAGAGAGAGAGAGAGAGAGAGAGAGAGAGAGAGAGAGAGAGAGAGAGAGAGAGAGAGAGAGAGAGAGAGAGAGAGGTTATTGCTGTTCCTAATGTTGTTTTTGCTGCTTCTTCTCCTCCTAATATCTTCTCCTCCTCCTCCTCCTCCTCCTCCTCCTCATTGTTATATTATCATTATTATTATTATTTTTATTTTTATTATGCGGTTACGTCAGTTGACAGAGTTAATACTGCAGAGAGAGAGAGAGAGAGAGAGAGAGAGAGAGAGAGAGAGAGAGAGAGAGAGAGAGAGAGAGAGAGAGAGTTTTTCTGTGCTGTGAGGGAAGAAGACAGAGAAGAAAAGGAGGAGATGGAAGAGGACGATGACGAGGAGGAGGAGGAGGAGGAGGAGGAGGAGGAGGAGGAGGAGGAGGAGGAGAAGAATATTACATCCTTGGTGATCCTGCGTGTAAACATTCCCAAACACACACACACACACACACACACACACACACACAGTGAAGCCGTATACATACAAACTCGTTTAGAGAGAGAGAGAGAGAGAGAGAGAGAGAGAGAGAGAGAGAGAGAGAGAGAGAGAGAGAGAGAGAGAGAGAGAGAGAGAGAGAGAGAGCACAATACATTTTCCTTTACAAAACTTACATCACAAAACGTAAAAATGAAAATATCCAAGCAGAAAAATATGTGGAGGAAAGAGAAAAAAGAAAGAAATGAGAGGAAGAGTTAACCAGCTTCTTTCTTTCATCCCTTTCGCTGGCAAACTCATAAACAGCCTTCCTTTGTCTGTATTTCCTCCTGCCTAGGACTTCAACGCTTTCAAGACGGGAGTATCGACACCTTTCCATTCGATCTTGACCTTTCTCTTCCTCTTTCTTCATCCCTTCCTTTCCTGTTCTTCCCTTTCTTCCCTTTCTCTCTCTCCTTTCCTTCCTATTTGTCTCCTCTTTCCCTCCTGCTTCCTTTCTTACTCTTCCTTTTCTTATCTTCTCTCTCTCTCCTTCCCTTCCATTTGTCTCCTCTTCCTCTCTCTCTTACTCCCTTTCCTGTTTTTCCTTTCCTTACCTTTCTCTCTCTCCTTTCCTTCCTATTTGTCTCCTCTTTCCCTCTTGCTTCCTTTCTTACTCTTCCTTTTCTTATCTTCTCTCTCTCTCCTTCCCTTCCATTTGTCTCCTCTTCCTCTCTCTCTTACTCCCTTTCCTGTTTTTCCTTTCCTTACCTTCTCTTTCTCCTTCCTTTCCATTTGTCTCCTCTTTCCATCTTGCTTCCTTTCTTACTCTTCCTTTTCTTATCTTCTCTCTCTCCTTCCCTTCCATTTGTCTCCTCTTCCTCTCTCTCTTACTCCCTTTCCTGTTTTTCCTTTCCTTACCTTCTCTTTCTCCTTCCTTTCCATTTGTCTCCTCTTTCTCTCATTTCCCACTTCCTCTCTTACTCTTCCATTTCTTACCTTCTCTCTCTCCTTCCCTCCATTTGTCTCCTCTTTCTCTCCCTCTTGCTTCCTTTCCTGTTCTTCTCTTTCTTGCCTTCTCTCTCTCCTTCCCTCCATTTGTCTCCTCTTTCTCTCCCTCTTGTTTCCTTTCCTGTTCTTCTCTTTCTTACCTTCTCTCTCTCCCTCCCCTCCATGTGTCTTCTCTCCGTTTTCTTTAACCATTCTCTTGCCATCAATGTTGCTGTTTATTGATTAGTTTGCCCTTGGGTTACTTCCTTTAATGAAAAAAAATGTTGAGAGATACGAAAAAAAAGTTAAAGCAGTAGAAGTAGTGGTAGAAATAGTAGTAGTAGTAGTAGTAGTAGTAGTAGTAGTAGTAGTAGTAGAGATACAAGATAATATTACAGTCATAGTGTATCTAGGTTTTCACTTTCCATGGAAATTTTTGGAACACTCCCAATAATGGAGGAGGAGGAGGAGGAGGAGGCAAAGGAGGAGGAGGAGAAAGAGCGGCAAAGAAGAAAAAGATAAAAGAGACGGCAGTTTCAAAAGGAATTTTCGAAAGTGTAAGTAAAGAAACAAAGAAAAAGAAAAAAAAGATAAATATGGACAGAAAAGAAAAATAAAGAACAAAATAACAGACAGTGGAAGAAAGGCGAAACAGTAAAATGGAAATAGATAGTTATAGAAAAGAGATGGAAGCAGAAGGAAGAGGAGGAGGAGGAGGAGGAGGAAGGGAAGGCGGTCTTAATGGTGGTTTAAGTCTGTTTGGTCCTCAATGATGCATACGGATCTGACCCTTTAAGAAGAAGAAGAAGGAAGGAAGGAAAGAAGGAAGGAAGGAAGGAAGGAAGGAAGGGAGGAAGGAAGGAAGGAAGGAAGAAAAAGAAGAAGAAGAAGAGGAAGGAAGGAAGGAAGGAAGGGAGGAAGGAAGAAAAAGAAGAAGAAGAAGAGGAAGAGGAAGGAAGGAAGGAAGGAAAAAGAAGAAGTAGAAGAAGAAGAAAAGAGAAAAGAAAAGAAAAAAGATGGAGAAGAAAGAAAAAAAAGAAAAGCAATGGAAAGGGAGGAAAAGCACAACAGATGATAAATGAAAAGAGAAAGAAAAAACAAAACCTGAAAATTACAAAAAAAGAAGAAACAGAAGAGCAAAGGGAAGAGAAGAAAAGCACGAAAGATGACAAATGGAAAAAGAGAAAAGAAAATAGAAAATTGATGAAAATTATTGAATGAAAAGGAAAAAAAGGGCGATGTTGGAAAGCCATTTTATGTATTCTCTTAATTTTTATTTATTTATTTACTATTTGTTTTTTATTTATATTACGTAAGCTGAAGAAAATGTGAGAAAATTGAGCACTTACGAAGAAAACATTCCCTTTGCATCCTCCTTTCCTCTTATTTTTCTTTTCTTCTTCTTCTTCTTCTTTTGAGTCATATTCTGTTTCTTGTTATATTCCAGAATCATCATCATTTTCTCTTCCTCCTCCTCCTTTTCCTCCTCCTTCTTTTCCTTCTCTCTCCTCCTCCTCCTCCTCCTCCTCGGGTTCATATCGAGGAACTTCGAGTATAAGACGCCGGCAGTAATGTTGTCCTTGTATAACTCGATCTCAAGACCTCACCTTGAGTATGCGGTACAGTTTTGGTCGCCTAGCTACAGGAAGGACATAGAATTATTAGAGCGAGTTCAGCGACGTGCTGCGAAAATGATTCCACAACTGAGGGCTTATCCATATGAAGAACGACTCAAGCGACTCAATATCTTCACGCTGGAAAAAGAGACGCTTACGAGATATGATACAGGTGTTCAAGTACCTGAAGAACCACGCCAACTTTTTTGAGCTGAAGTCTAACGTAACAACTAGAAACAATGGTCTACATATTCAAGCGAGGCGGTGTAATACAGACACTGGCAGGAGTTTTTTCTCAGACCGAGTCATCCGCCACTGGAACAATCTTCCCTCAGAAGTAGTGAATGCGAATACCATCAACTCCTTTAAAAATCGAATCGACCGTCATTTCATTGCGACAGAAGTAAATTGAATACCGAAGTGCTTTCATCTGCTCTGCGGACACCAAGTGACTGTCGAGCAGATTAAATCACCAGAGCGGGCAACCTCGTAGTGAGTCAAAAGGCTTTATGTTGCCTGCATTTCCATGTTTCCATATTTACTCCTCTTCCTCCTCCTCCTCCTCCTCCTCCTCTTCGATTTTGTAGTATTGAATTAACACGAAATTTCGAAGTTGACGTCAGCATTGAGAGAGAGAGAGAGAGAGAGAGAGAGAGAGAGAGAGAGAGAGAGAGAGAGAGAGAGAGAGAGAGAGAGAGAGAGAGAGAGAGAGAGAGAGAGAGAGAGAGAGAGAGAGAGTACGTATTATATTGATCCAAGAGTGAGAGGAAAAGAGAGAGAGAGAGAGAGAGAGAGAGAGAGAGAGAGAGAGAGAGAGAGAGAGAGAGAGAGAGAGAGAGAGAGAGAGAGAGAGAGAGAGAGAGAGAGAGAGAGAGAGAGAGAGAGGCTAAATCCCAGATATATTTCAGAGTAAATATTTAATGCTCGGTAAATAGAAAGATTAATTTGCTTTCTCTTGAGCAATAAAAGGAGGAGAAGGAGGAGGAAAAATAGATGATGAAAAAGGAAAAAAGAAAAAAGATTAAGGAGAAATGAAGAAAAGAGAAAGATGAAAAAAAGAGGAAGGAGGAGAAGAGAGAAGAAAAAGAAGGAAAATGGATGATGCAGAAAAGGAAAAAAAATTAAGAGGAATAAAGAAAAGGGAAAGAAGAGAAAGAGAGGAAGGAGGAGGAGGAGGAGAAAGCAGAAGAAGAAAAAGAAGAAAAATATATGATATAGAAATGGAAAAAAGAAAAAAAAGATTGAGGAGAAATAAAGAAAAGAGAAAGATGAGAAAGAAAAAGAAGAAGAGGAGGAGGAAAAGAAAGTAGAAGAAGAAAAAGAAGAAGAAAAATAGATGATGCAGAAAAGGAAAAAGAAAAAAAAAGATTAAAGAGGAATGAAAAAAAAGGAAAGATGAGAAAGAAGAAGAAGAAGAAGAAGGAGGAGGAGGAGGAGGAAAAGGAGAAGGAAGGACCTGATTGCTCTCCTTCGAAATCCTTTGTGTGTAGGATGTCAACAGAAGGAAGGAAGGAAGGAAGGAGAGAGGAAAGAAGGATGGAAGGAAAAGAGGAGAAAAGAAGGGACTCAGGAATAGTATTTTTGGTGAAGATTTAATGGAAGAGAGAGAGAGAGAGAGAGAGAGAGAGAGAGAGAGAGAGAGAGAGAGAGAGAGAGAGAGAGAGAGAGAGAGAGAGAGAGAGAGAGAGAGAGTCTCCATGGCAACCAACCAGTGTAGAAAGAGAGAGAGAGAGAGAGAGAGAGAGAGAGAGAGAGAGAGAGAGAGAGAGAGAGAGAGAGAGAGAGAGAGAGAATGTCAGTCACTCTTCCTCATCTCCTCAGTAAAACCTTTCAAATTTTATGTCCTTCCCTTCCCTCCTTCATTCCTTCCTTCCATTCTTCCTTTCTTCTCCATTCTTTCATTCTTCCTTCTTTCCTCTGCTTATTATCCATGCCATCATTCTTTTATCTGTTCCCTCCTCTCCCCCTTCCTTCTCTTCTTTCTTTATTTTTCCTCTTTTCCTTCCTTTCTTTCCTCTTTCCTTTCTCTTCCTTCCTACATCTTTGCCTTCCTTCTTTATTTCCCTCTTCCTCCCTTCCTTCCTTCCTTCCTTCTTTCATACTTCTTTCTTTTTTCGTTCCTTCCCTTATTCACGTTTTCATTTTCTTTCACATTTATTTTCGTATAATTATTGATAAAGTTAAAATGAAAGAAGGAAATAAGAAAGAAAGAAAGAAAGAAAGAAAAAAAGCATAATAAAAATGACCAGAGAGAGAGAGAGAGAGAGAGAGAGAGAGAGAGAGAGAGAGAGAGAGAGAGAGTGTGTGTGTGTGTGTGTGTGTGTGTGTGTGTCTGTGTGTGTGTGTGTGTGTGTGTGTGTGTGTGTGTGTGTGTGTGTGTGTGTGTGTGTGTGTGTGTGTGTGTGTGTGTGTGTGTGTGTGTGTGTGTGTGTGTACGTCCCTAGGCGAACATTGTACCCGTGTGTGTATATCTTTTAGGAGAAGATAAAAGAGGAGGAGGAGGAGGAGGAGAAGAAGAAGAAGAAGAAGAAGAAGAAGGAAGAGAAAAGAGGGGAAGGAAGAGTTGGTCAATTTTTCTCCTCTTCCTCCTCCTCCTCCTCCTCCTTGATGCTTCGTCTTGCTCATGAAACTCCATCTTAAAAATTGTAATATTTTTCTCTTTTGTTAAAGTTTCTTGTTTCATTATTATTTTTGCCTCTATTTTTGTTTCCTTCTTCTTCTTCGTTTTTCTTTTCCCTTTCATCATTTTCTTCTCCTTCTTCAACTTCTTTTCGTCTCCTTTTTCTTTTGTTTTCTTTTTCTACTTCTATTTTTCTCATGTTTTCCTTCTTCTTTCTCTTCTTCTTCTTCTTCTTCTTCTTCTTCTTCTTCTTCTTCCGACATATTCAAAGTCATATTCTGAGTCATATTCTGTGTCTGATTCAATTTCTTCGTCGTCACCTCCTCCTCCTCCTCCTCCTCCTCCTCCTCCTAATGAGACTCATCGTACTTAATCAGCTTGAGTCCAAGACGCTATATTCTCTCTCTCTATTTTGAGAGAGAGAGAGAGAGAGAGAGAGAGAGGTGTCTGGTATCAGTAATCGTACACCTTATTGCCATTTTTATTTGCTTCCTTACCTGTCTCTCTCTCTTCGGCTTCTTTCAGACTCATTTTTTTCTTATGTTTCTTCTCCTCCTCTTCCTCCTCCCTTTTCTTCATCTTGTTTCATATTTTTTTCTTTTCGTCTGTCCTTTCTTCCTTCCTTCCTTCTTTCCTTACATACTTACTTCATTCCTTCTCTCCATCCTTTCTTCTCTCCTGCCTTCCTTCCACCCATCCTTCCTTCCTTCATTTCTTCCTTCCTTCCTTCGTTTCTTCCTTCCTTCCTCCATTCCTTCCTTCCTTCCTTCCTCCATTCCTTCCTTCCTTCATTCCTTCCATACATTTTTCTTCTATCCCTCCTTCCTTCCTTCCTTCTTTCCTTCCTTCCTTCCTTTCCTCCTTCCCTCCTGCCTTCCTTTCCTCCCTTCTTTCTTCCTTCCTCCCTCCTTCCCTTCCTTCCTTCCTTCCTTCCTTCCTTCCTCCATTCCTTTCCTCCTTCCTCCCTTTCCCTCCTGCCTTCCTTTCCTCCCTTTTTTCTTCCTTCCTCCCTCCTTCCCTTCCTTCCTTCCTTCCTTCCCTCCCCTCACTCCCGACACCTTCCCTCACAATCAGTCTCAGGGACCGTCACCCCCCGCGGGAACCTTCACCCTTTTTCCTCGTTACGTTAAAATGTCCTGCCGAGAGAGAGAGAGAGAGAGAGAGAGAGAGAGAGAGAGAGAGAGAGAGAGAGAGAGAGAGAGAGACTGCAGATAAAATTAAAATAAAATAACGGATGTGATGCAAAACAAGAAGAGAAATAAGGAGAAATAGAAGGTGGAGGAAGAGGAGGAGGAGGAGGAGGGACAGGAGGAGGAGGAGGAGGAGGAGGAAGACACCGGCGGAAACTGTGGCCCTCTTGGGAAATTGTAAAGACAGTGCTATCCATCAAGTGAGAGAGAGAGAGAGAGAGAGAGAGAGAGAGAGAGAGAGAGAGAGAGAGAGCAGGCGTGAGGAAGACCAAACACAAGGGATAATGTCATGGGTAACGGTGAGGGAAACATGGAAGAGCAGGCGACGTAAAACCTGTTGGCGTGTCTTGTAAATAAGGGACCAGCACTGCACTGCATATTCCAGGCGAGTTCTTACCAATGAGTACAAGTAGGAATCACAACGTCTTGCATTTATAGATTCTTGCCACGAAATCGATCATAGTATTAACTTTATTTCAGACAGATTTGCATTTATTCGTATGTTTCAGGTCTTTTTTTTTTTTTTACAACAAAGGAGACAGCTCAAGGGCACACAAAAAAGGAAACAATAATAAAGAAAGGTCGCTACTCGCTGCTCCTAAAAAGAATCCAAAGAGGTGGCCGAAAGAGAAGTCACGGCAAATAGTGGGCCTTTTTTATTTATTATTTTTTATAGTAAAGGAAACAGTTAAAGGGCAAAAAGAAAAGAAAACAACAATAAAAAAAAACCCACAAATCACTGATCCTATAAAAAGAGTTCGTGGTCATTAGAGAGGTCAGTTTCAGCGCCCAAGCACACACATATTCAACAAGGCTTTCATGAGAGTTTGGGTCATTTTCTTGGGTACTTTCATGACCCTGGTGGGAGTCTGACGGGGCTTCTGTACCGTGAACTCTAAAAATACTTATTAGAACGTATTTTATCTTTTTTTTTTTTTGGCATTTGTAACTAGTTGATGTGAGAGGTGGTTGCGTCATTCCTTCCCTCCTCCCTTCTTTCCCTTCTTCATTCCATCCTTCCGTCCTTCCGTCCTTCCTGTCTTCCTTCCCTGCTTCCCTTCTCCCTCCCATCCTTCCTCCCTTCCTTCCTTCCTCCCTTCCTTTCTTCCTTCTTTCCCTTCTGCCTTCCATCCTTCCAACCTTCCTTTCTTCCTGCCTTCCTTCCTTCCTTTCTTCCATCCTTCCTTTCTTCCTTTCGTCCGTCCCTGATTCCCTCCTTCCTTCCCTGCTTTCCTCCTCCCTCCCTCCCTTCCTTCGTCCCTTCCTGCCCTCATGTCTCCCTTCCTTTCTTTTTCTTCTGCCTTCCTTCCTTCTTTCCTTCCTTCCTTTCTTATATCCTTCCCTCCTGCCTCCCTTTCCCTCCTGCCTTCCTTTCCTCCCTTCTTCCATTTCTTCCTTCCTTTCTCCCTCCTTCCTTTCCTCCTGTCTT
Organism: Eriocheir sinensis; assembly: GCF_024679095.1. Lineage (NCBI taxonomy): Eukaryota > Metazoa > Arthropoda > Malacostraca > Decapoda > Varunidae > Eriocheir > Eriocheir sinensis. The sequence goes on along the minus strand of NC_066530.1, from coordinate 2,969,999 downwards.
CCCTCCTGCATTCCTTCCATCGTTTCTTCTTTCCTTCCTTCCTTCCTTTCTTATGGGTGTGTATGTATGGTTGCTGTTTCTCGACCCGAAGTTCACGACGCTACACTTGTCAACGTTGAGGGACATTTGCCGCTCCTCCGGCCGCTGAATTACCCGGTCAAGGTCTTTTTGGATGACCTCGCTGTCGGCGCCGCTTATCGGAAAACCATATTACATACCAGGAAGTGGGCAAGTTTTCTCTAATGAGCCCAAAGAGGAGCAAGAGGAGGAGGAGGAGGGAAGAATGGGAAGGATCCGTGTAATATTTCCTCTCTCTCTCTCTCTCTCTCCAATCTCGCTTCATTCCCAGTCTCTTCACAACATCACGTTCACATCACTAAATGCTCCTCCTCCTCCTCCTCGTCCTCCTCCTCCTCGTCCTCCTCCTCCTCGTCCTCTTCCTCCTTTCCTCAATCCTGTCTTTTCTTTCATCCTCTTTTATCCTTTTCTTCCTCTTTACGTCACGTTCTTCATTCCTCCTCCTCCTCCTCCTCCTCCTCCTCCTCCTTCTCAATGGGCGTCATCTGAGACTCTCTCTCTCTCTCGTAACCACATCCACAACCGCTCAGCCTTGAAGGGGAGGAAAGGATAAGAGAGAGAGAGAGAGAGAGAGAGAGAGAGAGAGAGAATATAGCCTCCTCCAAAGCCCAATATTGCTCTCCTCCTCTCCTTTCCTTGATCCTCCTCCTCCTCCTCCTTCTCATTGTCTTCCTCCTCCTCCTCCTCCTCCTATTAAGGGTTCGAATCGCCCTGTTTTCGAGGCTTCATGAACCCGCAACGAACCCAAATCAACGGAACTGAACTCTCCGAAGCCTCATGTTGGTCTCGTGTTTATTTTCTTTTTGCTTTGTTGTTGTTTTCTTCTCGACAACCAACATTTTCTTCTGTTCTTCTTTTCGTTTTCTTTTTTTCTTTTTTTCAAGTATTTTGTTACATCTCGTCTCTTCTTCTTCTTCTTCTTCATAATTATTCTTTCCCTCTTCCTCCGCCTCCTCCTCCTCCGCCTCCTCCTTCTTCTCCTCTTCCTCCTTTTCATACCATTTGAGATGAGAACAAGTATGTGTGTGTGTGTGTGTGTGTGTGTGTGTAAACAGAGGATCTCCTGTTTCTCTCTCTCTCTCTCTCTCTCTCTCTCTCTCTAATAAAGCGACGTCATAGTTCTATAAAAATATCATCAAAAGGCATCTTCCTCCTCCTCCTCCTCCTCCTCCTCCTCCTCCTCCTCCTCCTCCTCCTCCTCCTGAACAAGCTCAGCAACGTTGATCACTCCAAACTCTTCACGCTACAAACCAACCTGAGAACAAGAAACAACGGAAAAACAATTCAAGCAAAGCGATGCAATACCGACATCGGCAGGAGTTATTTCTCGAATAGAGTAGTTCGCCACTGGAACAGCCTTCCTGCAGAAGTGGTTAGCGCAGAGACCATCAGCTCCTTCAAGAAACGCATTGATCGCCACTTTGCTGCATCGGGAGTGAACTGAACGTTCCCAAGAGTAGGTACACAAGTGCTTTAATCCTTCCCTGCAAGCCACTCCTATGGCAAACGGATTGATTAAATCGCTGAACGCAGGCAGCCTAGTAATGAGCCAACAGGCTTTCTGCTGCCTGTTAGTCCATGTTTCCATGTTTCCTCCTCCTGACCCGAAAAACAAACGCAATTAAGTGAAAAGGAAAAAAAAATATCCCTCCATGTTTTCTTGATCTTTTTCTCCTCTTCCTATTTTCTCCTTTTTTCCTTACTTTCGTCCAAGGAGGGAGAAAGGAAACAGCCAATTATGAGAGTATGTTTGTGGAAGGTTGAAGGGAAGGGAAGGGAAAGAAAGGGAAAGGAAGGGAAGGAATGGAAGGGAAGGGAAGAGACGGGATGGAAAGGGAAGGAAAAGGAAGGGAAGGGAAGGAAAAGGAATGGAAGGGAAGGAAAAGGAATGGAAGGGAAGGGAAGGGAAGGGAAAGGAAAAGAAGAGAGGGGAAAGGACGGGACGGGTGTGAAGGAAAGGAAAAGGAAGGGAATGGAGTGAAAATAGAGGGAAGGGAAGGAAGGGAAAGGGAAATGGAAGGGAAAGGAAGAGAAGAGAAGGGAAAGGAAGATAAGGGACGGGAAGGGAAGAGAAGGGAAGGAAAGGGTAGGGTAGGGTAGGGAGAGAAGGGAAGAGAAAGGAAGGGAAAGGAAGAAAAGGAAAGGAGTGGGAAGGAAAGGAAAGAGAAGGGAATGAAAGGAAAGGAAACGAAAGGGAAGGCAAGCGAAGGGTAAGGAAGGGAAGGAAGGAAAAGGAAATAGCAGACGGAACGGAAGGAGCGGAATAGAATTTAAAAGAATGGATACAGCCGATGCAAGGGAAGGGATGGGAAAGAATGGGAGGGAAAAGAAAGGAAGGGAAGGGTAGTGCAGGGAAGAAAGGGAAGGAAAGGGAGGAAGAAAAAATAAAGGGATGAGATAATGAGATAGCGAAGGGAAAAAAAGGAAAGTGAACAGATAGAAAGGAAGGAAGGAAAGGAAAATGATGATAGAAGTAGAAGTGAAGGAAAAGTGAGAGGTAGAAAAAGGATGAAGGGGGGAGGAGGAGGAGGAGAGAGGGACGGGAAAAGGAGGGGAAAAAGGTTAATGTTTGTGGAAACCATTGCTCTCTCTCTCTCTCTCTCTCTCTCTCTCTCTCTCTCTCTCTCTCCCAAACGTCATCTCGTCCTCGCTGTTTTAACTTTCCTTTTTTTTCTTTCTTTTTCTTTGCTTGGTTCACACACACACACACACACACACACACACACACACACACACTAAAAGAGAGAGAGAGAGAGAGAGAGAGAGAGAGAGAGAGAGAGATTAACTTTTTAATCTCCAAGGATTTGAAAGTTAACTCTCTCATTTGTTGCCTCTCTCTCTCTCTCTCTCTCTCTCTCTCTCTCTCTCTCTCTCTCTCTCTCTCTCTCTCTCTCGCTCTCTCTCTCTCTCTCTCTCTCTCTCTCTCTCTCTCTCTCTCTCTCTCTCTCTCTCTCTCTCTCTCTCTCTCTCTCTCTCTCTCTCAGTGCCAAGTTCAATGTATGAAGAGCTATTTCCTCCTTTAATCCTCCTCCTCCTCCTCCTTCTAAATTCCTCTCAAAGTTGAATATCTGAAGAGGTGAATAAGTGTCTCCGGGGTGACCTTCCTCCTCCTCCTCCTCCTCCTCCTCCTCCTCCTCCTCCTTCAGCTCAGTATCGATTAATAAGAAGAAAAAATAAGAAACAGTATTCCCAAAATTTTAATGACCCCAAAAAGGTTTAGTTTTTTCTATCGATACATTTTACCTTTTTTTTTTCGGCTTCGTAAATTGAACGGTGAAGGGGAAGTGAAAGAAGGAAGGTAGAAAGACAGAAAGGAAGGAAGAAAGGAAGAATGAAAGAGGAAGTTACGAAGGAAGAAAGGGGGGAAGAGAGGAATTAAAGAAGCGAAAATATGAAAGAACAAAGAAGGAAGGAAGAAAGACAGAAAGAGAGAGAGAGAGAGAGAGAGAGAAGTATAATAAATGAATGAAGAAAGTGAAAGAAGCGATTTAAATTAATGAAGAAAGAAATGGAAAGAAGGAAAAAAAGAAAAGGCGAGAGAAGCGAAATAACTGAATGAACAAAAAAGTGAAAGAAAAAAATTAAATGAATGAAGAAAGAAAGAAAGAAAGAAAGAAAAAGAGAGAAAGAATGAAGCTAAGCAAATGAATGGACAAAGAAAGAGAAAGAGAGAAAAAACTGAATGAAGAACGAACGAACGAAAAGAAAAGAAAGAAAAAAGAAAGAAAGTGCAGTTTGATCCCACTTACTGACTTGAATTCTAAACCCTAAATAATATAAACAAACAAATAAAATAAATAAATAGGTAAATACGTTTGGGATCCACATCAAACTTTATTTCCTCGTATTGTATATTAATGCTTTTGCGACGTGCTGATACCCTGAGAGAGAGAGAGAGAGAGAGAGAGAGAGAGAGAGAGAGAGAGAGAGAGAGAGAGAGAGAGAGAGAGAGAGAGAGAGAGAGGGGTTGTGTATACGTGCCAGTATGTCTGATTCTGTGTGTGTGTGTGTGTGTGTGCGCCGAATGTGATTCAACTGTAAGGTTCATAGAGGAGAAGAAGAAGAAGAAGAAGAAGAAGAAAAGAAAGAAAAGAAGAAGAAGAAAGAAAAAAAGAAAGGATGATAATGGTGAAGTTAAATATGAAGGAAAAAAAGAATGAAAAGAAGAAAACAAAATAAGATGGAGATTTACAGGAAGAAAAACGAAGAAAATGAAAAATAACGAAAATAAGAACAAGGAATTTAAAAAGAAAAGAAAAGGAAAGGAAGAGAGAGAGAGAGAGAGAGAGAGAGAGAGAGAGAGAGAGAGAGAGAGAGAGAGAGAGAGAGAGAAGGGGGGTGGGGGGGGCTAAAGGTGTTGTCTCCCTCAGCATACAAACTAGGTGTTAATGAGACCAGGTAAGCCTCAGGTAATGAAGCGTGGAGCCTTACCTACCTGCCTGCCTTCCTTCCTTCCCTCCTTATTTCCTTCCTTTCCTTCCTCTTTTCCTTTTTTTCTCTTCCTTCTTTCCTCCTTACTTATTTTCCTTGTTTTTCCATTCTACTTACTTTCATTTTATTATTTACTTGTTTCCTTTTTTCCTGTTGTCACTTCCTTTCTGCTTCTTTTCTTCCTTTCTACCTCTTTTTCTTCTTTTCCTCTTTTTATGCTTTTCCTTTTTATTCTCTATTTTTTTTCTTTTTCCTGTTGTTGCTTCCTCTCTACTTTTTCTTCTTTTCTTCCTCATTTTCTTCCTTGCTTCCTTTTTTCCTCGTTTTCCCTTCCTTCTTTTCCTCTTTACTTTCATTTTTATTCACTAGTTTGCCATTTTTCTTTTTTTCATTTTTCCTTCCTTCTTTTCTTCCTTTCTTCCTCTTTTTCTCCTTATTCCTTTTTTTCCTTTTTACTTACTTTCTTTTTTTTTATATTCACTTGTTTTCTTTTTCCTATTTTTGTGCTGCTTTCCTTCTTTTTTTTCCTTCCTTCCCTACTTTCATTTTTCATTTTCATCTTTTTCTCTTTCTTTTTCTTTGGTATCTCTTCTATCTTAATTTTTTATCTTTTCCTGCCTTCCTTCATTATCTTTTCCTCTTCTAATCCGTCATTTTGGTGACCTTATTTTCTCTCTCTCTCTCTCTCTCTCTCTCTCTTTGATATCTCTTTATCTTAGTTTTTTTCTCTTTTCCTTCTTTTCTACATTTATTTATTTCCTCTTTGAATCCATTTTGTTTATTTTTTCTCCTCCTTTTTACTCTATCCTTCCTTTCTGTACTATGCCTTTCTTCCTTCTATTCTTTCTTCCTTAATAATTTCTACCTTCTCTTCACTTGTCTTGTTTCATTCCTTCATTCATTCTTCCTTCCTTCCTTCTTTTTATCTTTCCTTTCATCCTCTCTTGTCTACTTCTACTGTGCGTCCTTGTGTGTGTGTGTGTGTGTGTGTGTGTGTGTGTGTGTGTGTGTTGGGGGAGGAGGTCACGTTGTTGATCATGTGAGTATGTAAGCCACACCAGTCTTATAAGAAACAGAC
>NC_066530.1:2899412-2959412 GCF_024679095.1 Eriocheir sinensis | reverse complement strand
GGAACTAGACAGAGGAGGAGAATGGGAAGGAACTAGACAGAGGAGGAGAATGGGAAGGAACTAGACAGAGGAGGAGAATGGGAAGGAACTAGACAGAGGAGGAGAATGGGAAGGAACTAGACAGAGGAGGAGAATGGGAAGGAACTAGACAGAGGAGGAGAATGGGAAGGAACTAGACAGAGGAGGAGAATGGGAAGGAACTAGACAGAGGAGGAGAATGGGAAGGAACTAGACAGAGGAGGAGAATGGGAAGGAACTAGACAGAGGAGGAGAATGGGAAGGAACTAGACAGAGGAGGAGAATGGGAAGGAACTAGACAGAGGAGGAGAATGGGAAGGAACTAGACAGAGGAGGAGAATGGGAAGGAACTAGACAGAGGAGGAGAATGGGAAGGAACTAGACAGAGGAGGAGAATGGGAAGAAACTAGCTAGGAGAAGTAGGAACGTAGACGATGCTAAAGGAAAATGAGAAGGAACGAGGTAGAGGTTGATAAGGAAGGCAGAGTAGCTAAAAAAAGGCTGAGGAATGATTGAGGGCGTGGCGCGTTCATGATAACAACGAGAATATAAAACGAACTGACCGATAAGAAAGAGTAGCTGAGGAAACAGGTCTGGGTTAGTGAAGTCGTGGGGCTGAAGATAGCAAAAAAAAATAGGAAAAGAACGAAATAGAGAGGATTGAGTAGCTAAAAGGTCTAAAAGGATAGGGGAGGCAGGATAGGTGAAGAAGCATTTATATATCAAAGGGAAAAGATAAAATAGCCAAGTAAAGGAAGAAAGGAAAGAGAGAAGAAGGAGGAGGAGTAATAAATGTCACTGAAAAGCAGACAGAGGAGGGAGTTGAAAGGACTAGCGAAAGAGGAAGGACCATTAAGGATAAAGATAGGAGGAGAGTCGAAAGGAGAAGGAGGTGGAAGGGGAGGAGAAGGACAGCTAAAAAAAAAGAGGAGGAAGAAGAGAAAGAACTGAGGAAAAGGAAAATAAAGGAGATGGAGGAAATGGACAAAGAGATATAAGAGCAGGAGAAAGGAAAGAAGACAAGAAAAGATACGAATAAAAAGGAGAAAAGGGGAAGAGAAACACGAGGAGAAAGTGAAGGAAAAAGAAAGAAAGAAGGATGAAGACGAGGAAGAGGAGAAGAAAAGTGAAAGAAAGGCAGATAAAGAGAAAGGATACCAAGGAGAAAAGGGGAGAAAAGAGAAAGGATGAGAAATGAAGGAGAAAGCAGGGAGGAGGAGGAGGAGGAAGAAGGCGAGAAGGATAAAGGGCTTAGGCAGATAAAGAAATAGGAGGAAGGAGAAAGGAAGATGACCAAAGAAGTAGTGATTGAGAAGAATGGAGGGAAGAGAAAGAAAGGGGACAAAGAGGAAAGGAAGATAACCAAGAAAATACTGAGAAGAAAGAAGAATAAAAATGAAAAGATAAATGTGTAGAACGGAAAAGAGGGAGAGGCAGGAAAGGGATGTAGAGAGGGGGAGGGAAGGAGGGAGGGAGAGTAAGGGGAGTAATTATCAGTTACGTAAGAACAATGACTCAAGAATAACACTAAGAAGGAAAGAAAGAAAGGAAGGAGAACGTTTGAAGTGACAGACAAATAAATGAAAAAAAAAGAATAATGATAATGATAAAAAATGTAATGTAATACACGAATAGTTAGAGAATTATAATATACTTCATCAGAGAGAGAGAGAGAGAGAGAGAGAGAGAGAGAGAGAGATTGACGTCACTTCTTTTTTTTTGTTAGAGACCTTCATATCCTTCCTGTGACACACACACACACACACACACACACACACACACACACACACACACACACACACACACATATATACACACATATACACACACCTATATTTTAATTTTCTTTTCATTTAACAGAGAATAATTAGTTTATTATTATTATTATTATTATTATGAAACCTTGATGTTATTAATTTTCGTTTTTTTCTCTCTTTTTTCTCTTTTTTTCTGGCCTCAATTAACTAACTTTCCGCTTTGATGACTAACTCGGGATATTCTCTCTCTCAAATCTTTTCTTCCTAAATCTTAATCATAATTTTTACATTTAACACAAAAAATACGTCTGACAATAACCACCTGCTTCTACTTTTTCTCTTTTTCTCTCCTCTCTCCGTTTCTCTTATTTGCTCGTCTCTTTATCTTTTTATTTACTGCTTGCTTGCATATCATTCTTTATTGCCGCTTGTTTGTCCTCCTCCTCCTCCTCCTTCTTTATCATTCCGTTCTTTCTTTCATTATTTCATTCGCTTACTTGCTTTATACTTTCTCTTTTTTTCGCTTTGCCTCAATTCCGCTTTTCCATTTTCTTTTCCTCCTTCTCCCCTCGCCTTTCCCTCCATCCTTTCTCCACTTTTTCTCGTCGTCTTTAACTCACAACCCGCTAACCTACCCTTCCTTTCATCCCTTCAACACTGTCTTTCCCTTCATCCCGTCAACGCTAACGTAACCTAACTGTTGACCTTCTCCCCGCTACCCGCTAACCTAACCTTCCCTTCAATGCTAACCTAACCTAACCTTACCTCCATCCCTTCAACACTAACCTAACGTAACTGCTTGCCTTCCTTTCCTCGCTGCCCGCTGTCCGAACCTTCTCTTCGTAACCCCTTGGCCGCGCCGCTTCCCACTAACCCAGGCTGCCCTGCGCTAGGTATCGGGAGAGTTACAGCCGAGAGGTGGGCCCCGCGTCCCTGTCCTCGGGGGGAAGGGATGGCTCGGGCCGCGTCTCCGTCCTTGAGGCGAGTCGCGGGCCCCTGCAAGACCTTTCCTACGAGACGCTGGCCAGGAACCTCGACGCCAACCTGGCCGAGATCGACATGGACGACTTCCACAGCGAGGACATCCACAACCTCCTCACGCTGCCGACCATGTGTGGGGACTTCCAGGTGAGAGATAGATAGATAGATAGATAGACAGATAGATATAGAGATAGAGAGATTATAAGTTGCTTTCGCCTCTTACATCAACTATTTTCAAAGGCCAAAAAGGAGATAAAACGGGTTCTACTGTGTGTTCTTTTAGGTTTAGGGTACAGAAAGATGGTCAGACTACCACCAGGGTCCTAAAACCACCCCTAGCAATGCCCAGAACTCCTACGAAATCGGATTTGAGGCAACGGAAAATAAGAGTAAAAACATATGGAAAAGGATGAAGGGAATGAAGAAAACGGGAGAGAAACAAAGGGAGAGAAAAACAAAGAGAGGACGGAGGGATAAAGGAGGAAAAGAGAGAGGAGAGGTGAACTTTAGAAGGATGAAAGGCAAGAAAGGAAACTGAGAGACGTATGTAAAGGAAAACCGAGAAATGATACTTGGGAGATGATCTGCTGAAGAATTATGACGCCCCGCCCCCATAACACTTCTCGTCCCCCAAACAGAGCGCTGAGGACGGGGAGATGTTCGCCAGCGTCTCCGGCTCCATGATGAACAAGATCGATTTGGGGACGTCCTGCAGCCCACACTCGTCCTCACACTGCGATGACGAGGACGAGGACGGCGAGTACAAGGAGGAGGAGGAGGAAGAGGAGGAGGAGGAGGAAGAGGAGAGCTGCGATAGGCGGGACGACGAGGAGTACAGTGGAGTTAGCGGAGATCTGTCGCTGTATCAGTCCGGTCCGCTGTTCTCGCCGCTGAAGGAGCCGCCGCCGCTAGCCAATACGACCTTCAGCGTGGACTCCTTGGACTGTGACTCGCTGCACGATGACCTGATCCTAACTTGCCAGGCCAACAAGGACAACTACACGATCGCCTTTGAGGGTTCCTTCGTGCAGTACTCCGAGGACTCCGACTACCATGAAGCAGGTGTGTGTTCCGCTGTTTTTGAGTGTTTTGTTGAGGTCCGTATTGTTAGACTCTTCCACCCCTCACATCAACAATTTCCAAAGGTCGAAAAAGAGATCTGCCGGGTTCTAATGAGTGTTTTTTTAGGTTCATGGTACAGAAGAAGGGTCAAACTACCACCAGGGGCATAAAACTACCCCTGGAAATGCCCAAAACTCCTACGAAAGCCTTGTCAAATGTGTGTGCTTGGGGACCGAAATGTTTAAGAATATGACCGGTATCGTTAGACACTTTCGCTTCTCACATCAGCTGTTTATAAAGGTCAAAGAGGGGGTCAGTCGGGTTCTAATGAGTGTCCCTTCAGGTTCATGTTACAGAAGAAGGGTCAAACTACCACCAGGGTCATACAACTACTCTTGGAAATGCCCACAACTCCTACGAAAGCCTTGTCAAATATGTGTTTCTTTAGGTTCATGGTACAGAAGAAGGGTCACACTACCACCAGGGTCATAAAACTACTCTTGGAAATGCCCACAACTCCTACGAAAGCCTTGTCAAATATGTGTTCTTGGGCGGCGAAATGTCTTGTAATACGACCCTTGTTGGTGTTTCGAAGCGCTGCGTAGTTCCTCGGTGTCAGCGGTCAATCTATAGTATTTTCACTGGTTACTTAGTTTTTTCCCGTTTTCCCTTCAAAATATAATGCCGCGTCTGTCTAAATGCCTCTTTTTTGTAGTGTCCCCCTAGTCTCCTACCTGCAGGGCTTTGTTTTATGTTTGTGTCTGCATGTCTGTTGCTATGTCTTTGTCCTGTGCCTTCCCACTTTGTCCCACAGAGACTGAGGCCAAGTGACCTTTTTTCCCACTTTCCGTCCCCCTTTGATCAACCGAGAGCAAGTCTATGTTTAAGTGTCTGCTCCCTGCCTCTGTCCCTCACCCTCCTCCGTCTTCCCACAGAGAGCGAATCCAGCGGCAGCAACCACTGGTCCACAGAGAGGTTGGAGGGCCGCGCCACAGCCCCCGCCATGACCCACTCGGACCAGCCTTACACCACCTGGTCCAGGGTGGGCCGCCGCGCCTCCCGCACGCCTGAGGTGCCTTCCAGGGCCGCTACAGGCCAGCAACAGGCGGCGGGGGCGATGGAAGACTCAAGGACCTCAGGACAGAACCAATCTAGCGCCAAGAGCAACAGTATGCCCAACCTGATGCGACGGTCCCTGATGCGGCGGTCCCTGGAGGCGTCCGGCGGGTGTGTGAAAGTGTTTGACCTTCAGAACAGCATGCGATCCAGCCAGACCAGCAAGACCATCGCCGGGGAGTCCAACAACTTCTCGCTGGTGAAGCTGTTCATGCGGCAGAAGAGCCTGAGCAAGGAGGCCGTGAGTCTGTCGTCCAGCATTTCGCAGGACGGCCCGTGCTCCAGCTCCGACAACCAGTCCAACGTACACGACTCCTCAGACTGGCCTATGAACAGCCAGTCCGAGAACGACATGGACGGCAGCGCCTCGCCTGTGCCTCCGCCAGCCCTCATGCGGCAGAACGGCGTCATGTACCACCACCATCACCACCACCACGGCCACCACCATGAGCGAGGCTTCCGGCGACGCACCGGCTCCCTCGGGCACGACATGGCGTCGAAAGGCAACCAACAGCAGGACTTCAGCTCGCCTGACCAAAGCACGACCACCACCGACACGCTCACCAACAACACCGCCAATTCGCAACAGCAGCAGCAACAACAGCAGCAGCAGCAGGACGGCGTCATGAACAACAACAACAACATCATCGCGCACCCCCTAGACAACACCGGCCTCGCCCTCACCAGCACGATGGACAACGTGACGAGCTTCGAGGACAGCCTCAAGGAGACCAACCCGTGCTCCAAGCCGCCCGTCACCAGTCCTATCCGCGAGGAGCCAGAGGGGATGGACATCTCGATGGACAGCCGCGGCGAGAGCAAAGTTCTCCTCGACCAGTCCGAGAAGGAGACTAAGATCATGCACGAGGTTCTGCGGCTCCGCGACAACAAGTTTAACGCTGAGAAGAACAACCTGGCCCCCGCCAAGGCCTCGCAGAAGGAGAAGAACAAGAACAGGAACAACTTCAACAACCTGCTTGGCGAGGAACACAAACGCTCGCAGTCCCCTGGCTCCGCCAAGAAGGCCGCCGCCGTCGCCGCTGCCGCCAACAACAACAACAAGCGGGACGGCTCTGTCGGCGGCGGGATGCGGCGGCGCCAAGACTCCGGCAACTCGTCCAGCGGCTACGCGTCTAACAGAGGCTCGACGGAGAAGATCAGGCGGCCGTCAGACTCAGAGCTGAGCAGCGCGTCCCAGCAGAAGCCGCGCCCCAAACCGAGGGTGATGAAGCAGATGAGCGACCAGTGTTTGCAGACCTCCAACCTGAAGGTGTCGGCGATGGTCAACACGAGTTTCAACATTGAGAAGAAGGAAGTCTACGTCTACTACCCCAATTACGCCTTGCCGGACCTGGGCTTCCTCAGGGACAAGAAGTACAACATCGACGCGCGAGTGTTCCTGGTGCCCCAGCACTACGCCGCCCGCCCCGAGGAGGCGCGGCGCATCAAGGACTCCAGGATGCGGCGACCTTTCTCTTGCGGCGACATGGAGAAGCTCAAAAAGCACGGCTTTGGCCACATCCGGGACTGGGACTCCCTCAACTTCCTGCTGCCTAAGGAGCTGAAGGAGATGCTGTTGGACGAGACAGACTGCATGGAGACCACCAAGCCCTCTTTCTGCCACTCCCCGAAGCCTGCCCGCCGCCCCGTCAGCGCCGACTACACACTCCAACAGAAGTGTTCGCACGAGCTGAAGGCGTCGGCCAGCGCCAGCAGCCTCAACTCCACGCAGCCCTCGTCCGGGTACCGAGGCTCCTCCACGATGCTGAATGACTCCGAGGGCGAGAGCGGCAGCAGCGGCGAACAGACTGATGCCGTCGAGAAGCCGCCGCCACTACCCAAGCGGTCCATCTCGCTGCCCCAAGACGAGCGGCAGGATTCCGAGGACCCGGACACTCCCCCACCCCGCCCGCCGCTGCCCCGCGGCATCCTGAGGAAGTCCTCGTCGTTGAAAGATGATGGTGGAAAGGGCGGCGCCAACAAGAGGTTTAGCGCCATCGAGTCAGGGCGCGGCGGCATGCGGGAGGACCTGCTGAAGAGGCGGTCGTTGCAGGAGCCGATGGAACACATGGCGCAGCGCGTGGCACGGGAAACCATCCCCGAGGCGGTCCCGGCAAGCGAACCGATCGAGGCCGAGCAGGAGGCGCCACAGAACCTTCCTTCGCCGATGGGCTGCAGCTGCGTGAGTCAGTGCACCGGCTTCTGCGGCAAAGGACTCCAGAAGAAGAACCTCCTGAGGGTGAGCGAGCTGCCAGACGTCTCCAGCCACGAGGACTTGACGGAGGACGACCTGCTGCGCATCCGCTCCCAGGTGAGCAATCTGCTGGTGGCGCGCGGCGGCGTGGGTACCCTGCTCTCTGATGGGGGCGCCACGTGCGACCTCTGCCCCAAGAAGAGCGTCAGTTTTGCGGAGGTTAGTGTTACATGTTACCTTTGGTATCCCTTCTATTTACTTCTCCGCCTCTCCGTCTCTTTGGCTCCACCCATCGTTTTGCATCCATCCTTCTTCTCTGACTCCGGCATTTTCTCTTTGCCTCTGCCCTATTATCTTTACCTCAACACCTTAACGCTTGAAGAAGTGTACTCTTATTTATCACAGGACAATCAACTTGAAAGCCAAAACCACGAGAAAAAACTAAACAGATCTTGTCCCTCAATAGACCCACTCTGAACCTCCATCTTCCTCCCTACTCTCACAGAACCAGTGCTCAGACAGCGGCACAGCGCTCGGCGAGGGTCCCGGCGCCACAGACGAGGACACGCGGCCGATGGTGTACGACGCCCACGACAAGAAGACGCTCGTGCTGTCCGTGCGCGCGGCGGTTGAAAAACTGGTGACCCACTTTTCGACCGGCGCCTCGCAGCAGGACAAAGTTCGCTTGGGTGAGTTGTGAGGAGAGCTGTTGCTGTTTATATTCTTTTTCTTAAACGTCTTTAAAATTCGTCTTGTCGTTTTCAGCCGTTTTGCTCTTTTTTTCTTTTATTTTCATTGTAATTGTATTTTAGTCTTCATATATTAAAGATAGCGGTGAAATACGATGTTTTTTGCTTGTTTTTTTAATGTTGATTTTTTTTCTCATGACGCTTTCTTTCTCCTTTACCTGTGGATGCGGGGTGGGGGGTCCTTGTGTTAATGAGTAAAGGTGACCGTGAAATTTTTTTTTTTTTTTTTTTTTTCGTGCCAGGCTGTAGCGCCGGTAAACTTTCTTGAGGGACCTGGGTGGTAGTCGGCCCCAGCCCGTCATGGAGCAGGCAAGTGTTTTATATTGGCGCCATCTTTTCTTGGCTCATGCTGCCCCCCCGGAACTCGTTCTTGATTCACTTGGACGGTTTCCTCTAGAGTCCGGGTTGATGGGTGGCTTCAGGACAGCATGTGGGTAGTCTTAAGCCACTCGGCGGTGACTGAAAAATCCCAGGTGGTAGCGTCGTCCATCACGCGGTGAATGCGAGGCCCGCACACTAACCACTCAGCCACCGCGAATAATTGATGCCCCCCACAACCACAGCCCATACCATTGGCCCATACTTTAAGAAATGACCCGTGAAAGGCACTAAAAGCAATTTCAACACCTTCACAATGCAACATAAAAAAAAGAGATTGTATGTTACGATGTCGCGGTGGCGGAAACCTATTTGCATTTTCCACCCATGTCTCTCCCCCTCCCCTTCCCTTACCCTCTCTTCCTCCCTTACAACCCTTAACCCCTTGGATGCGGATTTCCTTCAAGAAGACATCACCAAGCTACAGGAGTGGAACAAAAAGTGGCTGCTCCAATTTAGTGAAGAAAAATGTGAATTCATGCATCTTGGGAGGGGAAATCCAGCATACCAATACCACATGGGAAACACTCCACTACCAACCACAGAGGGACAGAACGACCTGGGAGCATATGTTACCAGGCTAACAGTGAAGGCGAAATCCGTGCCAATCGCAGCGGACGGGTTAATAATGCAACCACAAAAGAAAAAAATGGTATGTTACAATGTCGTGGTGGCGGAAACCTATTTGCATTTTCCACCCATCTCTCTCCCCCTCCCCTTCCCTTACCCTCTCTTCCTCCCTTACAACCTTTAAAACCTGACCTGACCTTACCCCTCCCACACAGGTACGAGCGCCATGACCCCCGCGGTGGCCCAGCTCGCCCTCGACAAGCTGTGCCCCGCTGTCTACGCCCTGCTGAGTGACGGCCTCCACCCCTCCCTCCAGTCGCTCTTCGGCAAGATCAACAACTCGGTGTGGCGCGTCATCGAGGTCACTAGTCAGATAAGTGAGTGTAGACCAAGTGTGTGTGTGACCTATGACTGACCTTTGACCCTTGACCTTGTGTTTTCTCTCTTTTGTTGTTGTTAGTGTGTTAGTCCACAGAAATTAAGGAAGGTAGAGGGATATTGCGCGTTGTCATTGAAAAGAGAAATTCGCCTGGCCATCTCCATCACTGTCATGTAGAGGCAGAGGCAGCGTTGGCAAATTGTCGTACTCTGAACATTGCATTTATCATTTTTAGGCTCCAAGACTGTCGTAACCGCACAAATAACGATAGAAAATTAAAGTTATAGTTAAAACGGTTAAATATTGATGGTTTTCTTTTTTTTTGCTGAGTTATCGGTCAGAAACTACGAAAATGCAATGCGATGAGTACGATAATTTGGTAACGTTGGGCAGAGGGGAGGAGACCAGCTGGAAGACCGACGAGGACCTGGAGGCGGTGTGTGGAGGAAGACATGAGAAGGAGTAGGAGAAGGAGACACACACAGGCCAATATGATAAGCACTTGTTTTTGCCAAGAATAAAGAATAAGATCGTAAATATATACCGTGATTTAGAATAGCGTTCATGAAATATTTAGAAGCCTGGTTAGAATAAACTTTTGAGAACTAATAAACCACTAAGAGGGTGGCGGGAAGACACGCTAGTCACTGAAAGGAAGGAGAGAGGAAGGGAAGAAAGGGGGATGTATAGAGGAGGAAAGACATGCGTGAAGGTGAAAAAGAGAGTAATGAAGGTGTGGGTGAAAGAGATGACGATTGGGAGGAGGAGTAGAATGAAGAAAAGAAGGTGTAAAAGGATGAGCAAGGAGAGCGAGAAGGGTTGAGGCGAGAGATGAGGGTCGTCACGCGGGTGGAAACATGGGGAGTGACAACCTGACGACCATGGAGGTAGTATTTGTGGAGTCGACATC
This sequence comes from Eriocheir sinensis, assembly GCF_024679095.1. NCBI lineage: Eukaryota > Metazoa > Arthropoda > Malacostraca > Decapoda > Varunidae > Eriocheir > Eriocheir sinensis. The sequence continues at coordinate 2,949,298 of NC_066530.1, read as the reverse complement.
GGCCCAATTAAGTGAATCCGCCCGAGCTGTCACTTTTACGGCCAGGTGTCAGGTGTTGTCAGGTCAGGCTCACCCACCCCGATCTTTTGGCCGTAAATTTGACAGCTCGTCGGCTTCACCTCAATGAATGGGATTAGCGGGCCGTGCCGACTCCACCAATTCTACCTCCATGCTGACGACACCTACTATCACCATTCCTGCTGTTCCTACACTAACCACGCCCATTCCTGCTGTTCCTACACTAACCACGCCCATTCCTGCTGTTCCTACACTAACCACGCCCATTCCTACTGTTTCCACACCTATCACCATTCCTGCTGTTCCTACACTAACCACGCCCATTCCTACTGTTTCCACACCTACTATCACCATTCCTGCTGTTCCTACACTAACCACGCCCATTCCTGCTGTTCCTACACTAACCACGCCCATTCCTGCTGTTCCTACACTAACCACGCCCATTCCTGCTGTTCCTACACTAACCACGCCCATTCCTGCTGTTCCTACACTAACCACGCCCATTCCTGCTGTTCCTACACTAACCACGCCCATTCCTACTGTTTCTACACTTACCGCCACCATTCCTACTGTTTCTACACTTACCGCCACCATTCCTACTGTTTCTACACTTACCGCCACCATTCCTACTGTTTCTACACTTACCGCCACCATTCCTACTGTTTCTACACTTACTATCACCATTCCTGCCGTTCCTACACTAACCACGCCCATTCCTGCTGTTCCTACACTAACCACGCCCATTCCTGCTGTTCCTACACTAACCACGCCCATTCCTGCTGTTCCTACACTAACCACGCCCGTTCCTGCTGTTCCTACACTAACCACGCCCATTCCTGCTGTTCCTACACTAACCACGCCCATTCCTGCTGTTCCTACACTAACCACGCCCATTCCTGCTGTTCCTACACTAACCACGCCCATTCCTGCTGTTCCTACACTAACCACGCCCATTCCTGCTGTTCCTACACTAACCACGCCCATTCCTGCTGTTCCTACACTAACCACGCCCATTCCTGCTGTTCCTACACTAACCACGCCCATTCCTGCTGTTCCTACACTAACTACGCCCATTCCTGCTGTTCCTACACTAACCACGCCCATTCCTGCTGTTCCTACACTAACCACGCCCATTCCTGCTGTTCCTACACTAACCACGCCCATTCCTGCTGTTCCTACACTAACCACGCCCATTCCTGCTGTTCCTACACTAACCACGCCCATTCCTGCTGTTCCTACACTAACCACGCCCATTCCTACTGGCTCCACACTTACCGCCACCATTCCTACTGTTTCCACACCTACTATCACCATTCCTGCTGTTCCTACACTAACCACGCCCATTCCTGCTGTTCCTACACTAACCACGCCCATTCCTGCTGTTCCTACACTAACCACGCCCATTCCTGCTGTTCCTACACTAACCACGCCCATTCCTGCTGTTCCTACACTAACCACGCCCATTCCTGCTGTTCCTACACTAACCACGCCCATTCCTGCTGTTCCTACACTAACCACGCCCATTCCTGCTGTTCCTACACTAACCACGCCCATTCCTGCTGTTCCTACACTAACCACGCCCATTCCTGCTGTTCCTACACTAACTACGCCCATTCCTACTGTAACAACACTAACAACGCCCATTCCTGCTGTTCCAACACTAACAACGACCATTCCTCCTGTTCCGACACTAACCACGCCCATTACTACTGTTCCACACTTAATACGCCCATTCCTGCTGTTCCTACACTAACTACGCCCATTCCTGCTGTTCCTACACTAACCACGCCCATTCCTGCTGTTCCTACACTAACCACGCCCATTCCTGCTGTTCCTACACTAACCACGCCCATTCCTGCTGTTCCTACACTAACCACGCCCATTCCTGCTGTTCCTACACTAACTACGCCCATTCCTACTTTCTCCACACTTACCGCCACCATTCCTACTGTTTCCACACCTACTATCACCATTCCTGCTGTTCCTACACTAACTACGCCCATTCCTACTGTCTCCACACTTACCGCCACCATTCCTACTGTTTCCACACCTACTATCACCATTCCTGCTGTTCCTTCACTAACCACGCCCATTCCTACTGTTTCCACACCTACTATCACCATTCCTGCTGTTCCTTCACTAACCACGCCCATTCCTGCTGTTCCTACACTAACTACGCCCATTCCTGCTGTTCCTACACTAACCACGCCCATTCCTGCTGTTCCTACACTAACTACGCCCATTCCTACTATTTCCACACTTACCACCATCATTCCTACTGTTTCCACACTTACTATCACCATTCCTAATGTCTATTCTATCCACCTCTGGGCTAACCGCACGCTGTCCCCCCTCAGGCCCCTCCACCAAGGCGCTCAACGACCTGGTCCTCACTCTGAACAGCGAGGAGTGTCTCTCAGAGGGGCCCATCAAGTTCAACGCCTTCATCTTCGGCCTCCTAAAGTGAGTTGTGGGTGTGTGGGTGGGTGAGTGGCGGGTGGATGTGGGTGTGAGTGGGTGGGTGTGGGTGTGTGGGTGTCAAAAAAGATGATGCAATAATATGTACTTAAAGATTTTTCAGTCGTGTAAATGTCATACTTTTCCATTGTGTTCATCTATATCTATCTATCTGTCTATATCTATCTATCTATTTGTATATCTTCCTATCTATCAAACATCTCTCAGCATCACAACAGTCCCTCATTCTCCTCCTCCCGTCTCCTCGCAGCATCCGGTCGTTGGACTCGTGGCTGTGTTACCTCCGCACCCGGGAGAGCGTCATCCAGAAGCACTACCACCCCGAGGCCTTCCTCTACCTCGCCAACACCGCCACCAAGAGCCTTTACGACGACCTGCTCCTGTCCCTGCGGCCCCTCGCCCTGCTGCCCTTCAACCTCGACCTGCTACACGAGTACAAGGCCCTCCATGCGAGCCTCCAGAAGATGGAAGAACGTCTCCTCCTCCACACAGGGTCCAAGGAGAGTCCTGGGGAGCGTCCGCCGTCAGTCCTCGACCATCTTCACTCCAAAGAGACGAAGGAGTTCAAGAACGCCGCTCAGCAGGACCGCGTCAAGGCCCTCATGCGGGTCCTTACCTCGCCCGAGCTTGACGAACACGAGCTCCTTCACTCCACGCTGGACCACACGAGGGAGCGCAGCCGCAGTCCACGCCCGCGCTCCTGCTACGACCATGTGACTGCGGAGGAGCTCAGCCCAGCGCAGCGCAAGCGGTGGAGCGGCGTCCAGCTCGGCTCACGGCTCCTGACAGCCATAGACAAGCTGATGCTGGAGGAAGCCGCCGGAACCTCCAGTGAAGACTACACCGACTCACTGGACAACCCCAAGAGCGGGCGGCCAGCGGGGCACCGACGAGGCAGCATGGGCCTGGATGACGATCAGACCACAGACTTGAGGATCAGCGACGTGTCCAGCCGAGACGGGGACGTGAGCGAACGGTCAGCCTCCGAGAAGGACACGGAGAACGAGAAGGGGGCGAAGGCGTGCTTGGAGACCGACCACGACGAGCCTGAAGGAGTGAGATTCCGGCGACTACAACTCAAGTGGGAGCAGATGGCCGGCCCGGAGAAGAGAGCCCAGAAGACACAACTACCCCAGCAGCAAGCACAGCAGCAGACCCAGCAGCAGCCACAGCCACCGATCCCAGAGAAGGCGGTGAGTCCAAGCAGCGGCAGCAGGTCAAGAATACCGCGGCCTGTGAGCATGACGTCTCCGCAGCGACCGTTCAAGGCCTTCGACCCCGCCAAGGAGAAGACATCCCCGCAGCTCAAGCAGCCTCCGAAGTACATCCCGGCGTCCCCCAAGGAGCTACCGAAGCCCGCCCCGCGACGCTCCCTCAAGGACAAAGCTTCGTCCCCTGCACCGCCGGAGGAGCCGATCAACGCCGCCCGCCCGCCTTCAGTTCGATCCCGCCTCGCCCCGCGCCCGAACTCCATCGCCACCAACATGGTCCGCGCGTCCTCGGTGCCCGGCCGCGTCCCCGCCTCGGCCGAGAAAAGCAGCAGCCCCAGTGGAAGGTATGAGGGCCAGCGTAGGTATGGAGGACAGCCCAGGTCAGCCAGCCATGGGAGACGCGTGACCCCCGGAGACACGCCCAAGTAAGTAGCGATGTTAAGTCCAGGCAAGAGTGGTCGCGATGGCGTTTTCGTTCGTTCATCTCTCCCCCTCCTCCTCCTCCTCCTCCTCCTCCACCTCCTCCACCTCCACCTCGCCTTTCTTTCGCTCTTTTTGCTTATTTTCTTATTTGTGGTGGATTTAGCTTCTTGTATCTCTCCCTCTCCACCTCCTCCTCCTCCTCCTGTGTTCCACTTTTTTAGTTTTTTTTTTTCTTCCTTGTGGTGGACATAGTTACTTGTTCCTCTTCCTCTTTTGCCTTTTTTTTTTTTTTCTTGTTTGTGGTGGATTTGGTTGCTTCTTTCTCTCCCTCCTCATCGCCTTCCCGTTTTTCTTCCACCTGTTTTTCCACTTCTTTGTTGCCTTTGTTTTGGTGAATTTTCTTTCCCTTCCACTCTTCACGTCCTTTGCCCTTTCTTTCCTCCACTTGTTTATCCACTTCATTGCTCCCCTTTTTGATCATGGTGGAATTTTGTCACTCAATTTCCTCCACCTCCTCCACTTTTCCGTCCCTCTTTTGGGCTGTGATGGATTTTACTTAAGTAGTCACTCGTCCACCTCTTCCTCTCCACCTCCACCTCCTCCTCCTCCTCCACTTTTGAGTCCCCTTTTTACTCAGCGTTCTTGGAGGTGGAGGAGGAGGTGGAGAGTTGAGTTATATTCATCCACTTCATCCTCCTCCACCTTCATCATTTTTTTTGTTCCTCTTATTTTTTTGCGTTATTTTTGAGGTGGAGAATATCTTTGTTTTTATATTTATTGTTTTGTTTTTCCTCCATAACCACCACCAGAGAGAGAGAGAGAGAGAGAGAGAGAGAGAGAGAGAGAGAGAGTGAGAGTGTGAGAGTGAGAGTGAACGAACGAATGGCATACAACCTTTGCCTTACCTGTTACTGACTCACTCAAAGCACAAAGAAGAAAGAGAGAGAGAAAGTAAGACAGACAGAGAAAGAGAGACAGAATCACCCACACTCACACACTCCGACTCGCTCAAAATCGTGAGGTAAAGTGAAGGTAACGTATTGATTGCATCGGCCCCGTGTGACCTTGAACTAACCTACTACTACCTGCGCCGGGGTGGGTTTGTTTATGCATTCGTACGCGCCGTGATCCATTTAGTACGCGCGTGAAGTTGGGGAGGGGGGAAAAAACTGCTCTGGTAAATTGTTGAGCTGACGCATACTACTGCTACTACTACTACTACTACTACTACTACTACTACTACTACTACTACTACTACTACTACTATTTCCTCCTACTTATTCTGATTTTTCTTTATCTTCTACTACTACTACTACTACTACTACTACTACTACTACTACTACTCTTTGCTCTGACATTTAGCGATTATTTTTCTATATTACGATGTCAGTTCAACTTTTGCCGATGTTGTTGTTTTTTCTTCCTTTCTCGGATTATGAAAAGGAAAAGAAAGAAAACTGGAAACACGAGCTGCTGAGGTGTGAAACTGAAACGGTCGAAAAAAAAAGAATAAAAAAAACGAATTATAAGTTCTGATCCGTTCGTTTTCATACCTGTGTTGATTGAGTTTTCCTTTTTTTTTATTATTTTTTTTATTTTTTACTAAGTACTATTTGGGAGAGGCGCGTACGAATTGGAGAACATACCCTACCTGCGCATCCTTGATTGGCTCTGAGCGCCTGCTGTCGGTGTGTCCCCTCGCCGCGCCGCCCTCACTCTCTACTCCTCTCCCCCTTCTTCCCTTCCCTTTCCTTCCCTTTCTTCCATCTAAATCGTATCTCCATTCCCATCTTTCCTTTCCCACTCTCTACTTCCTCTCTTCCCATCCCTTCCCCTTCTTCCCTTCCCCTCCCTTCCTCCACCTTTATCGTATCTCCATTCCTCCCTCCTGTCTTTCCCATCCCACTTTTACCTCCCTTTCCCTTCCCTTCCTCTACCTAAATCCAGTCTCCCTCCCTCTCTACGTCATTTCTACCTCACTTCTACCTCTCTTCCCCTTCCCTTCCTCTACCTAAATCCAGTCACCCTCCCTCTCTACGTCATTTCTACCTCACTTCTACCTCCCTTTCCCTTCCCTTCCCCTACCTAAATCCAGTCTCCCTCCCTCTCTACCTCATTTCTACTCCACTTCTACCTCTCTTCCCCTTCCCTTCCCCTACCTAAATCCAGTCTTCCTCCCTCTCTACGTCATTCCTACCCCACTTCTACCTCTCTTCCCCTTCCCTTCCTCTACCTAAATCCAGTCTCCCTCCCTCTCTACGTCATTTCTACCTCACTTCTACCTCCCTTTCCCTTCCCTTCCCCTACCTAAATCCAGTCTCCCTCCCTCTCTACGTCATTTCTACCTCACTTCTACCTCCCTTTCCCTTCCCTTCCCCTACCTAAATCCAGTCTCCCTCCCTCTCTACCTCATTTCTACCGCACTTTATACCTCTTTCCGTTCCTCCCCTATATTTCTCTCTCTCTCTCCCGGCATGTCAGTGCGGGCGAGCGGGCGCAGGAACTTCAAATTAGCCCCTTCACTCTAATTGGCCTTGAACACACTACACTCTCCTCTTGACTAAACTCTGCTGTACCTGTAGAGGACGAAACGATCACGCAGCATTGCCAGGTGATCCGTTTTCCGCCCTGATGATTGAGACTGGAATGTTCTGAACCGCTGCATGCATCGTAGAGAGACCGGGACGATTTTTTCCTGGCGATCGAGTTGCGGCGTGCCAATATATTCCTCCGTGCCCCAACGCCGGCTTCGTAGGTGACTGTTATGTTCTTGTTTTGCACCGTATGAGGAAGTGTGGGAGTCGGGGTTACTGGCCTCATGCAGACTCATTTTGTTCTTATGTTCTTGGTATGAGTTGGACCAGCAGAGGAGGCAAGAGTTATGTATATGGTTATGTGTAAGAAGCTGTGGGAGACGGGGTTACTGGCCTCCTTCAGACTCCTTTTGCTCTTATGTTCTTGGTATGAGTTGACCCGGCACAGGAGGCAAGAGTTATATATAGCTATGTGTAAGAAGCTGAGGGAGACGGGGTTACCGGCCTCTTGCAGACTGCTCTTGCCCTTGTGTTCCTGTGTTCAAAGTGCGGGTCGGCCCCAGCAAATGGATCGTGAGGGAAATAAACTAAAACCAGGTCACTGCACGAGGAGTCTGGACACATGTAGATAGGATGTAGGAGATAGAGAGTGGGATAGGAAAGATGGGAATGGAGATACGATTTAAGTAGAGAAAGGGAGGGAAGAGAAGAATGGGGAGAGGAGTAGAGAGTGAGGGCGGCGCGGCGAGGGGACACACAACGCCCGCAACTGAGGACGGAAGAAAAAAGACGAATATATTGGCACGTGTTAGCTCGATATCCAGGAAAAGGCTCCCACCATTTGCATCGAAACATGGGGGCGGTGGGTGCTGGGTGCTTTGGGGACTTAGGGGAAGGGTGACACTCTCTCCCCTTCCTCCCCTTCACCCCAGCGCCTCACCTCCTTTCCCATGGCCCCTCTGAGCTTTCCCGGGGCGTCTCACAGTTCGTCTGACTCTCCGCGCGGCTCCCTCCCTCAGAGCCGCCGAGACGCATAACACGTAGTCATTTCCCTTGTTTGTGCTTTGATGTAACCAGACCTGATGCATTTTGTTCTGCCCCTCACCTGAGTCACCTGATTGGGCTCACCTGGGCATATATTTAACTGATATTTGGTCGTAGTGTTTTGTGTTTGTTTTTGTTGTTTTTTTGTTTTGTTTTGGCACTTTGTATTTTTAGTATTTTGTGTCCACTTATTTTTTTATTTTTTTTGAGAAGGTTGTTAGTTTTTTTCTACACATGAAATATATATCTACGGTCAGAATCAATTATGACTGGTATATAAAGATCATTTTTACTAAGAACACTGCTATCAAAACTACTACTACTACTACTACTACTATTTTTCTCCTACTTATTTTTCTATTTCTACTACTACTACTACTACTACTACTACTACTATTTTTCTCCTACTTATTTTTCTATTTCTACTACTACTACTACTACTACTACTACTACTACTACTACTACTACATTTCTTAGGCACAGTTCCTGCATCATTATTATTATTATTATTATTATTATTATTATTATTATTATTATTATTACTATTATTATTACTATTATTGATGTCATATTACTAATGTTTGTTTTTTCCTTTTTTCTCCCTTTTTTCCCCTCATTCCTGCCCCGTTTCCTTTTGTTCCTCTTCTCGTTAACCTAATTCCTATCTCCCTCCCTCCCTCTTTCTTTACTTCTCCTCCCCTTATTCCACCCCTTTCCCCACCTTATTTGTATCTCCATTCCTCTCTCCCATCTTTCCTATCCCTCTTTCTCCCTTTCCCCTCCTTCTTCTCTTCCCTTTCCCCCACGTTATTTCTATCTCCCTCCCTCTTTCTTTCCTACCACACTTTTTCTACCTCTCCTTTCTTCCATCCTTTCCCACATCTACCTCCCTCTCTACCTCTTTCTTTCCTACCCCACTTCTACCCCTTCTCTCTTCCCTTTCCTGTCCTATTTTCTATCTCTCTACGTCTTTTCCCACCCCCTTCCAACCTCTCCCTTCTTCCACCCTTCTCCCTCCTGTTTCCTATCTCCTTACGTCTTTTCCCACCCCTTTTTCAACCTCTCCCTTCTTCCATCCCTTTCCCCCTTCTATTTTCTATCACAATACGTCTTTCCCACCCTACTTTCAACCTCCCCCTTCTTCCATCCCTTACCTTACCCCCTACAGACTAGTGCAGACGTTACACCACCGCCTCGCCACGGACAACGGACATCTCAGCTTCAACAGGGGCGATATACTGACGGTGGTGGTGGAGGTGGACGACCGTTACCTCCTGTGCTGCCATAACGACCGGAAGGGCCTTGTTCCCCGCGCCTCTGTCATCATCCACGAGCAATGAGAATGGGAAACGGAGTGACCAGGACCGAGGAATGGATGCAGGGAAGGATGCGGTTAGGCTAGGGTCGGGGAGAGCGTGTGTGCGCTAAGTGGTGTGGATTGAAACAGCTTCGAGGTTTTGATTCGGAGTGTTGAACAGCCTAGTCTTCTGTGTTTTCTGTCTTGGTATTCTTTCTCTATCTTTCTCTGCCTCTCTTACCTTCTGTCTATGTCTTTCTTTTCCTTCTTTCGCTCTCTCTCAGTCTTTTATCTTGATGTATTTCCTAATGGCGTCGAGGTAAAGATTCAGAGCATAGCCTTATCTAGCCTAACAATCTAACTAGTGTCTATCCGCATCCTCTCCCCGTGTCCATGGAAGCGAAGAGAGATTGGTTCATTGATCCATTCGTGTTCATCTCTTTTTATATCGGTCAAGGGACGAAGGAGAGAGATTTCAGGGGTAGCTCTCCCATTTTTTTCTCCCCTCGTCCCTTCTCGGAGGCTACACACGGAAGGATCTCATTGTGTCATTGATTCATCCATTCCATGTTGGTTATTTATATGTATATGTGAGGTGGTTTTTCACGCATGGATTCGCGCACTGGTCTTCACTGAGGCTGCTGTAAAAGTCGACCCAGAATAAAGAAAACACGAAAGGTAGAAAGGAAAGGATAGATCATACACAAAGCAACGGTAATAAGGAAAGATGAAGGCAGGCAAGACAGAAGGAAGTGAAGGATGATGCCAGTACATATTCTATAGATTCTAAGACCTTTTATATGCTACTCACGGAAACGAGAGAAGAAAACAAAAACAATGATAGTCAACTCCACAATGAACCTTTCGTGGAAAAAAACTTGTACATGGTTTTAAAAATGACTTTATTCACCCCGTGCACATATACTCATTCTTCCTCCTCCTCCTCCTCCTCCTCCTCCTCCTCCTCACCTCTCCTTTCTTTCCTCTCCTATTTCTCACCCGAGTCCGACTTTTTTTTTTCCTGAAGCGACATCCGACAGTGGCGTTCGAAGTCCCCGTGAAAAAAAAGTAATGGAAAATATACCTGAAGAACTTAAGGAATCGATAACTGAATGAATGAATGAATAATAATCGAATCTGAGGAACTTTTTAGCGTGAGACGGAAAACTTAGTGAAACATAAATAGCGGAAACCCGGTGAACATATTGATAGTTTTTTTTTTTTTTTTTTTTTTTTTTTTTTTTAGCATAACACGAAAGCTTTATGCGAGACCCGAAAGAGTATGAGGCGAAGATTGAATCGAAGAAAATGGGAATGGGGTCGCGCGCTGGAAAGTATAGCTTGAAGAAAATGGGAACCTCACATATGTGGACATAGAAAACGGTGGGTTACTCACTCACTCACTCGCTCACTCTGCCTGTTAGTAAGTAGAGTATCATGCTTGCTTCTGGGTATTAGTGGATGACTTAACATTCTTCTCCTCCTCCTCCTCCTCCTGTACCAACACTAGCACCTCCACGACCCTCAGGCCACACCTCAGTAAAAAGTCCTAAGTCCTTTTTTTATCACGTTTGTTGCTGAGTGAAAGAAAAAAAAGAAAATGAGTACACTATTTGCATGGCCTACACTGTAATCTCACTGTAGCGTCACTCTAATTATTAGTACCATTATTATTTTTATTATTTTTTATTATTACTTAAGATAAGAGATTTGGGTGGCCGATATCGTGTGCTTACTATAGTCACCACCACCACCACCACCACCCTCAGCGTTGAGAAAAAGACGGAATGGCTTGTGACTCTGATGGGTTTATTTGAGAGTGACTGGCTCCCCTCGCACCCTCTAGCACGTGTATTTTTTTTATATTTTCACATTTCCTTCTCTTTCTATTCTTAGCTGACACCTACGTAAAAGGGGTCAAAGTATTAGAAGTAGCTCAATCACACGTGTACGATTACTTGCTTTCACCCAAAGACGTTGTTTTTTTTCTATTGATTTGTGTTGTATTGTCCAAACTTCGACTTGAAATGGTGCACTTAATGTTCAAACTTTCTACTTAAATGTGTAATTATTGTAGTTAATCATTTACATTACTTATGCAGCATTTAGCGTCCATCAATTTTTTTTTTTTTTTTTTTTTTTTTTTTTTTTTTTTACTTGAAATGGATTACTTAATGTTCAGAAATACTACTAAATGTGTAATTATTGTAGTTAATCTTTACTTACACATCATTTAGTCTGCACCAGTTGAGTATTGCTTCACTAACGTCACTTCGAGGCGGATGAGACACTTTTCGAAGCCTCGCTCAGTTCATACGAGTCTTTGGGGGAAGCGGGAAGTCGTGTCCGCGTGTGTCTGTATCTGTCTACCTGTCTGTCTGTCTCGCTCTCTCTGTCCTCAGCACCTGCCAGCCAGTCGCTCTGGGGTGACACGCAAAGTAAGGCCGAGTATACTTGGTTATACTATTTGGAACTTACTAACTGTCTCTCTCCTCTCCCTAACCACCCTCCTATGTATCCTTGGTTTCCCATGCATGCCTCCCCGGGTTGTCATATGGTCTTGTTCCCACTCTCCTGTACCATTTGTATGCCTAGGTTAGTTTATTTTTGTTTATTTTTGTGTTACTCTCTTCCCGTACTTGCCCTTGTGCTTGTTAGTCAGCTAGGTTCCTTCTCCTCTGACTCGGGAACTTGTACTTGCAGCCCGCGTCCTCATCCTCGGTTTGTCCTCGGTTGTGTCTTGTTCCCCCATCCTTTGTATTATGTTCTTAGGTTAGCTTGTTTTTTGTTACTCTCTTCCCACACTTCCCCTCGCCGCTTGTCAGGTCAGCTAGGGTTCTGCTCCGACTGGGGAACACAACGCAGCACGAGTGTCATTGCGCCGAAGGTTCCATTTGGTATGAACTTGAGTCTGTGGCCGCCGCCCTCTGAAGCACCTCGCCTCGATCAGTCCAGCAAGGGGACCGCTCATCTTGCGTCCTGCCAATCCGAAATGACGAACTTGATTGGACAGGGACAAGGAGTAAGAATCGATAGCAAACATTTCCGTATTTCCCTTCGACTTGTAATATCTGGGAATCTGTAAGAACGAACTGGAATGACCACGAGCAAGAAGGAAGACTTGATCGCAAAAAGTTTTCAGTGTACAACGGATTAAGACAAACATGATTGGCCAGGAGCGAGAAGGAAGATCAGGTAGTGGTTACCCTTTGCTTGACGGATCCACGGCGAGGCTTCCCGTCTGGCAGGTCTGAAGGCTCTGGGGAAGGTGGAAAGACTCGGACTCTGACCTGTCCATCTTCATTTGTTTTCGGCACCGAGAAGGAAAAAGAGATGAACCGACTCTGTGCTAAACTGTCGCTTTTCATTTATTCTCGTCGCTCGGTAAGGGAAGGAATCGATGCAGTGACTTAGGATTGAAACCGCTGAGGAGTTGAGTCAAGAGTACGAGGTAGTCTAATACCCCACCGCCGCCGTTACGATATTTAAGGAGTGTTTTAAGAAGAAATGCACGCCTTGTCTCACAGTATCGTTTTGTAGCATATCCACAAACTTGAAATCAAAGAAAGCTAGCAAAGTGTTAAGGTGTCCCACTTATTCGTACTTCGCCTTTGCTGTTATTGTTCTCAAGCTGATTAAACGGTAATGACTGCAACTACTTAATGAATGTTGACGGATGTGAAAAAAAAATGATACGCTTCACAACTACTAAAATCACCTCACTGTATATACTTAATGGACGATCACGTGTTAGATTTACAGGTGTATCCCAACAGTGTCACCTCACGCCACTTAGGGAAAGAGTGACAATACGGGGAGATAAGAAAAACGGGAAAAAACAACACCACGATACAGAGAACTCCAAGCGAACCGAACCTCCCGAACGAAACCGATTCACCGCTCCGGACCACAACTCATGAAGCCGAACTTGGATAGAAAGTAATATATATAAACTTTTTACAAACCGACTCGACCAAAACTACTCGCTCTCTGTACCTTCCACACCTGACTCGATCACTTCTGACTCCTTAGCATTAGCGTACCTCGTTGCCTCTTTAGATGTGACCTTAGCGTCCTTGTGTTGTAGGTTTAGACACACCTAACCTAATCTCTCTCCCTCTCTCTCTCTCTCTTTCTCTCTTTCTCTTATCCTCCTCCCCTTCCTTCCTCCCTCCGATCCCTAACTTATTATATTTCTTTCCCGCCACAGTTGCACAAGTCGACTACCATATATATAGCTGAAATGTACCGATTCTTTTCTGTCCCGTCTCCATATCTATAACTCCTGTTCCCTCCTGTCCCTCCCACCCATCATCTCTCTTCCTCTCCCCTCCGTTCCCCTTTCCTCGCCTTTTCCCTCACGCACATGTACACGAACGTTACTTAGTCAACGTTCCACAGTCTTAGAGTAAGTCTGTGTTTAATCTCCTTGTGATGTATAGATGCCGTTTCTCTGAGGCCGGTGTAAGTATATCTCGTACGAAAAGGTTATCATTATCATTATCATTAGTATTATTATTATCAGTCTCGGTTTCCTGGCGTATCTTGCTTTTTCTTGTATGTACGTATGTATGTAATCAACCGTATAAGTGCATTATTATTTTTCTGTACATTTTGATGGCTTTGTTACTCTTTCTGTTGCTGTCTGTATTCGCCCCGAGTGACCGTGGGCGGCGTTTGAAAAAGATGTCTATAAAAATGGCAAAAAATAGTAATAATGATTTAATTAAGTCACAGAGAAAGAGATGAAAGAAATATTAATTATCTTGGAGGTGCCTATTGTCTTATTTCTCTATATTTTCGTATGACCAAAGAAATACTTGAAACTTTTTGAAATTTGTACATTTTTGTGTAGATTTAAAAGAATACAAACAAGAAAACCCTCAAAACAAACCGGTATGAACGATAATTTTTGTAGATATTTCCCCGATGATTCAAACCAAAATATCGTCAAAAAAAACTTTTACATTTGGTTAAGGCTTTAATGTATCATAATTACGTTGACATGAACACATCGCTGACATAACATAGTCCTTATATATATTTTCTCATTTTCTTCGTCCACGCTCAACGGACAGTCGCTTCGGCGGATAACAACGCTGAAAGGTGGCTAAAGACTGACTGACTAAAGGACTGCCCAGAAGAAACCTCAGATATAAACTGCAAACCCTTCCTTAAGTCAGTCCACACCACCAACCAGTCAGTAAGTCAAGAACCAAAATACTGACTGACTAAATGATTGGCCAGAATAACCACCAAGAAACTAAGCCCTCTCAAGTCAGTCCACACTAACACTAGCCGGTCAGTCAGTCAGTCAAGAACCTTAAAAACTGACTGACCGTTGGACTGGCAAGATAAAACACCAGATAGAACCTAAACTCTCCCCTAACTCAGTCCATACCACTACCCAGTCGGTCAGTTAAGAGAGAAAAACGGACTTGACTTATTGGACTGGTCAGCAAAAAAATATAAAAAAACTGACCTGACTTTTGGACTAACCTTTTCAAACCCTCAGATATAAACTTAAACCCTCCCTTCAGTCCGTCTACACCACCAGTCAGTCAGTCAGTCAGTAGATAAAACACTAGACTGGTCAGTTTAAACCCTCAGACATAACCTACAAACCCTTCTGAGTCAGTACACACCACCCCAGTCAGTCGGTCAGTCAAAAGAAAATAACCGACTCGAACTGGATAATATAAGCCCCGAGACATAACCTACAAACTTTTCAGAGTCAGTCCACACTATCAGTCAGTCAGTCAGTCAGTCGGTCAGTCAAAAGAAAAAAAATGACTCTGACTGGATAATATGAGCCCCGAAACGTAACCTACAAACTCTTTTCAGTCAGTCAGTCATGAGTCCGTTGAGCGAGTCTTCTCCTGAGTCAAGCAAAAAGACGACAAACTCATCCTCTCTTGTGTTCCGTTAGGTCGAAAATCCCTATTCCTGGAGCCCATCAAGCGGCCGTGCATGTCTGTACTGTACTCTCGGAAGACGAACGCAGCATATCTTGGTTAAACTATTCACTACTCTATTACTATGGTGAATAAATATTGATCAGGTAATATAAAGTGTTTTCTTGAGTATCCCCTGCCCATAGTCTCTCTCTCTCTCTCTCTCTCTCTCTCTCTCTCTCTCTCTCTCTCTCTCTCTCTCTCTCTCTCTCTCTCTGCACGCGGGAAGTAAGTATGGTTCTCTCTTTTTTACCCTTTTTTTCCTAATCTTTCGTCAGTTCATCAAAAAAATCACTGAAAAAGAGGTGTTATAGAAGGCATACGTTATGATCAGTACCTAATGAAACGGTTAATTCAAAATGCCCCCAAAACTTATCTAAATACATCTATAACACCAACAATAAAAGGAAGAGTAATTGATGCTCGACACCTTTACTCGGGGCTTTGAACTCGATGCCCCGAAGCAATTGATCCGCCAGCAGCAGCCTTCGCCTCTTCAGTAGCTGGGTAACCATAGTGAGAGGAGGTGCTGGCGGTGGACGGCGTGCACGAAGGTTTGAGGTACGTATATATTGCCTATTGTATGCTTTCAGGGCGGTGTAGGTGAACATATCGTGTTTGGTGAGGTCTATGAGGGACGGGGGTTCAAGAGGATGACTGTGTGATAGAATTGAGTAGTTACGTCATTTCAAGGCCAATATCGTCACCTTCATAAACTGCCTAAGTATTAACTAGTTGTATTTTGCCTATTGTATGCTTTCAAGAGTAACGGAGATGAATACATTGAGAGTTAAGCGACTTGGGAAGTGTTTGGTGAAGGCTGTGAGGGATGGGGGCGGCAGAGAAAGACGATCTTGTTTTAAAATTTGAAGTGTTTTGGTGATTTCAAGCCCAATTTTGTCACCTTGCCCGGTTGTAGTTTGTCCATAATGGTTTCAGGGTAGTGTAGGTGAACATATTGAAAGATGAGCGGCTTTGGGAGCATTTGGTGAGGGCTGTGAGGGATGGAGATGAAAAGACCTTGTTATATAATCATTGAAAGTAGTTTTGTCATTTCAATTCCAATATTGTCACCTTGTCTGGTTGTATTTTGTTATTTATATGGTTCCAGGGTGGTGTAAGTGAATGTACTGAGAGACGAGCGGCTTGGGAAGTGTTTTGTGAAGGCTGTGAGGGATTGCGGTGAAAAAAATACCTTAATTAAAAGTGATTCGGTCATTTCAAGCCCAATATTGTCACCTTGCCTAGCTGTATTTTGTCCGTTGTATTGCTTTTTTCAGAGTGGTGTAGATGAATATATTGAGAGTTTAGCGGCTTGGGGAGTGTTTGGCGGGGGTGTGAGGGATTGCGGTGAAAAAGACCTTAAATTAAGCTATTCGGTAATTTCAAGCCAAATATTGTCACCTTGCCTGGCAGTATTTTGTCCATTGTATGTTTTTTTCAGAGTGGTGGTAATGAAATAATGGCACGGTACTGAAACGAATCTTTACCGAATATATTGAGAGTTGAGAGGCCTGGGGAGTGTTTGATGAGGAATGCGAGGGATGGAGGTAAAGTAGTTTGGTCATTTCAAGCCCAATATTGCCACCTTGTCTGGTTGTATTTTGTCCATTACAGTTCCAGGGTGGTCTAGGTGAAGATATTGAGAGTTGAGCGGCTTGGGGAGTGTTTGGTGAGGGATGGAGGTGAAAGAGAAGGCCTTACTATAGTTCATTTAAAGTTGTTTCGTCATTTCAAGCCCAATATTGCCACCTTGTCTGGTTGTATTTTGTCCATTACAGTTCCAGGGGGGTGTAGGACTGTAGGTGAAGATATTGAGAGTTGAGCGGCTTGGGGAGTGTTTGGTTAGGGCTGTGAGGGATGGGTGAGTGGTAGAGAAAAGACCTCGTTAGAAATTGGAAGCAGTTCGGTCATTTCAAGCCCAATTTTGTCACCTTGTCTGGGTTTTTTGTCCATTACAGTTCCAGGGTGGTGTATAGGTGAAGATAGAGTTGAGCGGCTTGGGGAGCGTTTGGTTAGGGTTGTGAGGGATCGAGGTGGTAGAGAAAAGACCTTGTTAGAAATTGAAAGTAGTTCGGTTCATTTCAAGGCCAATATCTTCATAAACTATTTGCATAAGTATTTTGTCTAATTGTACTTTGCTTCTTGTATGCTTTGAGAAAGGTGTAAACATATTGAGAGGGATTTTTTTCTTTGTCATGGGCTTTTTTTTTTTTTTTTTTTTCGTTGTACTTGAGCTGCCTCCCTTGCTGTAAAAAAAAAATAATGGAGGTGGTAGAGAAAGAAAGCCTTGTTACAAATTAAAGTGGTTCGGTCATTTCAAGGCCAATATCGTCGCCTTCATTAACTGCCGAAGTATCGCATAAAAGGTGTTAAGGCGAATTTCCGATCACTGACACAATAGACTGACGGAGGAAATCATACCAATAGATGCACAAAAGATAAAAAACTGATTCAGCCAAAATATATCTGGAAATGGCCGAAAAATGTCTTAGGCAGCTTGTTTAAGACAGTGACGATATAGAAGTGTTATGACGCGAAGAGTAAGGCGCGGGGAGAGGGAGGGGGAGGTAGGTTTGGGTTTTAAGTCTAAATGCCAGATGGACAAAGGCGCTCACTTAATGGGTGCGGTCATCTGCTTCTAAACACCCATTAGTGCTTCTGCGTGTAAGGTCCGTTCCATTAGAGCAGCGTCTCAATCTTTCAAGCATTTTTTTTTTTTTTCGCTTTTGCGTGACTAGTTTCTTGTATCGGTTTCGTACTGGTCACAGCCCCTTCATGTGCATTTTCTTTTTTACAGCAAGGGAGGCAGCTCAAGGGCAATGAAAAAAAAAAAAGCCTGCATTGGATCCTCGGTGCGATGTGTAGCTCCTTACTCACCCTGTCGCGCCTTGAAACAGCATCTTCTCTTATCTAATCAAGAATGTCATCAACAGATTCAGTAAGGAGACAGGGGAAGGCGGGGTAAGACGGACCACTAAAAAATGAGTTGAAAACATTTGTATACTTTTGAGGAGTAGAGAAAGACTGGAATGTGTACCTCCATTCCAGAGACCTCAATAATGCGCTGGGCACACACAGAAGCAGTAATCATTTCACAGTAAATGAGAAAAGTACATAATCAGGTCATCCCACCGACCTGAAGCAAAATGCCAGAAGCACCGCCTCCTTGGTGGGTCCAGAGGATGTACAGGAGCAGTAGGACAGATGACTGAAACAAGATTGTGATCGGAGGAGCCCAACAGAGAAAACAATTTAACAGAGAAAGTCGAAGGATTAGAGGTTAGGAAAAGGTAAAGAATTTTGGACGTGTCTCCAAGGCGGTCGGGAATACGTGTAGGGTGCTAAACCAACATTAAGGAGAGCAAAGTTGTAGGCTTGTTCACCAGGCTGGTCAGTGAAAGAGGATGAAAGCCAAAGCTGGTGATGAACATTGAAATCTCCTAAGGCCCCTTTCACAGGAGCAGTTTGTGCGCCAAAGCGGCAGCCGCAGGCCTTTTCACACGAACGGTTTCTGCCGCTCCGGCGAGCGGCAGCGGCATGGCACTGGGACATCTACGGTCAAGTGCGGTGTCTGCCGCATCCGCTTCGGTATCTCCTTAATTCAGTCATATTTGTAATCTTCTCTTGAGGGATCCCACAAACAAGGCCGTCTTTCAATCTCGGAGATCAGCAGCTCCGTGTCATGATAATTTTTAATTACCCATAACCCGGAAATTTAACTGCAGATGTTTGTTGTTCAGAGGTATACAGAATTAATATGTAAGACACTTACATTTTCAATATACATTAATTGAAAGTTCATAAGATGGAAAATATAGTGCATACCAGCTTTTCCAATGATAGACAAAATGGTCGAGTGCCCTTCCTCCCTTGCTTGCACCCACTGCGTTATCAGGTTACCTGTTTGTTACAATCTGTTCAATAGTTTACTTCCCCAAGTATTTTCACCACCCTCCGTTGCACAATCTTCTCATTTCACCTCTTTGGAATTGAAACCTCCTGTTCATATTATCTTTTCATTACTTTTTATTTCGTCTGTCAGTGCCCGTATTGTATCTTCCAGCATAGCATTATATCTTACTTCATTCCAACTTTTGGCTTTAGGGGGGACATAGGCTGTTAATATGTTATTCTTCTCTCCACCTTTTACCAGTAGGTACTTCCTGCACAGCCATCTCCATATCTCACTTGTCACTCAAGTTTTTTGGGATTTCGTTGGGGATATACCCCAAGGGATGAAGGCGGTGCATGCCGCGCAACCACCCAGACGGCGGGTAGAGATCGAGATGCCCAATCTTTCAAGTGGAGGCCCAACAACGGGGTAGGATTCGAACCTATACGCTCCAGCATCTCGCCAGAACGCAAGGCGGACTCTAACCCGGTAACCACTGGGTCACGGGAGCCCCCCACTTTCATGTTTTGTTTCGTCATTATAATATCCACTCCTCCTCCCGTTCCTATCTTTTCTCCAAATGTTGTTCTTGCTCTTTCCGTCCAGCACAAGTTCCAGTTCTTTTACAAGTTTTGTTTCAACTATACATGTAATATCCGGATCACTCTCCCTTAAATAATAAGTTAGTTCAATTTTCTTTGATACACGACCATCTATATTAATTTATTAGTGTACACAATCTTTAAACCTTTCTTCCCTTCTCCCTTTCCCCTCCGTCTATCAACACCCATATAGCCTTCTCCCTCTTTTCGCCTCTTATCCATCACTTCATCAGTTTTTCGTTCTTCATTCTAAAAAAAAAAAAAATAATAAAAAAAAAAAAAAAAAAATCTTATTTTTTTCACTTCATTTATCATTTCCTTTACTTTCATCCTCTGACATATATCTCCTCACATATTTTGCTTGTGTTCTGCAGAGTTGTTTAGTTTCTGTGAATGTTTTTTTCCCTCCTCGTATCTTCCCAATCTAGTTATTTCATCTACTTCTTCCTCAAACTTTTCCTCTTTAGTATTCATATTTCTCAATATACTTTTCACCTTTCTCCTCATAACTCTCCCTCTGGGTCTTCAGTTTTTTTCTTCTTTTACATCAAACACTATGACACATTTTTTTTCTTTTCTACCATTTCCCTCACCATTGTTTCTCTATTTTTTAATACATTCACAATTTTTTCTGTCTAGTCTCTGTTCCTGTTACTCTAGGATTTCCCTAAAGCTCATTTTTTTCCTTGTCCTTTACACTGCTCCACTCCACTCCTTCAGTTCATCATTGACTACATGCTTAATCTTTTCCTCTACCCTTACACCCACACTCCGCTGATCATTTCCTATCTTCTCTGCTACCTCTCTCTATCATTTCTTCCATCTTCTCCGTGTCTTCGTTTGTCCCCATCACACTCCTCTCTCTTTCCATTTTCATAATTTGTATCATGGTCTTTTTCTAATTTTTCCATCTTCAGTTGCGCTATTTCTTTTTGGCTTTCCAGCTGTTCCTTAGTCATTTTAATTATTTCCTCCCTCAAGTTTTCTATCATTTTCTTCGATCCCTTCTCCTTGGCTCTTCATCTCTTTTTAACCTCGTCCAGTGCTTGAATCACTTCCCCAAACTCCTCATTTCTACTACTATTCGTCACAGTCCTTCTCTGCTTTTATTAAAGGCGGACACACACTATACGATGCGGCCTGTCCGGCGGCCGGAAAGTGGGCGGAACTAGAGGCCTTAAGGCAGTGTGTACGGGTGTAATTTGTGTGGCGCGGCCTCACGACGCGGCCATATGGCCTTCTGTTTGTTTGAAATTCCATCCGGCGCGGCCCGCCGCCTCGCAGTGTGTGTCGCCTTGAGGCGGGAATTATTTCAGAGCGACGCTGACAGCAGTGGTGTACACATTATTTACGCTCCACGATGTCTGACATCTGGATAAATAGGGACTTTTGGATCTGTTTTATTGATCTGTACAAGGGTCATCCATGTTTGTGGAACATAAAACATAAATTGTGTCGCTGTAGTGACGGCCGCCGCCCGCCCGGTATTCCGTGAGGCCCCCTCAGTGTGCATGCTTCATCCGGCAGACGAGGCTCTCCTACTTTCGGCCGCTGGACAGGCCGCATCGTATAGTGTGCCCGTCTTTATTCTTTTCCACTGTACCGGTTCCATCACTGATTTTGGCGTGAAGCCCTCAAAAACATTCCAAGAGTTTTTTTCCTGCTGATTAGGCCCACGGGACTCGGTCAGAGGGTCCGCCGTCTTGGATGCTGTTTACTCTCCGTTCCAATCTCCTTTCCTTCTCCACCCCGTTTTACTTATCGCTTCTCACTCTCTCATAACCCTCTCAATTCCTGGACCCCAAATGACTTAGTTGTTCTCGGGCCCTCTTGACTGACAAATTGCTGTCCTTCGCTTCGTATTCCCATGTCCACTCGCGGCGGCGGTCGGCAAGAGAGTGATTAAAGGGAGTAAAAGATTGGTGGAAGGAGAATGCAGAGTTTGTGATAGGAGCGGTTAGAGAAGTACTTGGAAGAAACATCCGGAAAGCCACGTACAAATAGAGAATGCCGGTGGAGAGAAGACGTAAAGAATGCACTAATAAGGAAAAAGGAGACAGTGTTCTTGCCTCTCCTAAACCACCACTACCACACAAGACTTTCATCTCAAAGAACCATTCACAGAGACTTGGAACTATTCTGCAGTTATTCTTAATGCTTTATCAGTGAGGGGAAATAAAACAATTATATATCATCTTCCAGACGTAACATTGTCGTGACTGTCAATTGGCTTGTTGTTGTTGCCTTTGCAGTGACGCCCTTTGGACACTGCTGCTGCCGCCGCCTTTCCCAAGCATCTTTTCCAGTGTTCATGGAGGAGCCTCGCCAAACCTTACTTCTTCCCCTTTGAAGCCAACTCAAGGCCACGGATGTATTTTTTTGGCAAATGGTAAGTTTCTGTAAGTACATAAATAAGACTGTAATTTAACATAGCTATGTAATATAAGTATCCTACCTTAAATATCACAGATTAGGGTTCATCCATCTTGTGTCAATGAGCTTGTGAATTTCAACCTAAATTTTATCCCAGTCTAAACATGATTAAATTTAGGTATTAGAGGTAAGGGAAAATATGTATCATAGGCAAGGGAAGAATATGTAGTACAAATAACTGCAGATCTACAGGCATCACAATATTTATATTTATCACGATGAATGCTGTAATGATCTGACCAGCTCTACGGTAAGACTATTAAGGGACACTGAGCCAGCCATATGATAGCTGTTGGGGAAGATGTGGCTTATGAATATATCAAGACTGAATAGGGTATAGATGGTTGTCTTGATCAAATAAGTAAACCTACTTCAACTTATGTGATATCATAGGTTTAGCCAAATTGAACTTGTAATATATTCTGGCATGTATCTGTTTCCAGCCTCCCACAACCTCAGCACCAATAAAAGCATCTTACCTAAAAGAAGCTTGCCAATGAAGGCCACTTGGTTCCCCTGCACCAGAACCTGTATGGTGCCTTGGGGCTTATGCTCAGCTGGGCCGACGCTCGTGCTGGCCGCTACGCCCACCTGGATCTGATGGGCGAACTCTGCCTCATCGATGCCGTAAATGTTGGCGTTGTATACCAGCGTGACCTGAGAGGGGAAGGCGAGACCCGATAAGTGTGTACTGAGAAGACACAAGAGCATAATGAGGCTAGACAGGTGTGTAATGAAGGGAAGAGTGAAATCTCATGTAGACCTTGACTCAAACATCGATTCAGAAGTCTTTGTTGATTTGGACCCTGACTCAGCACTAAATATTGCCTAAATTTACTGACAGTAAAATGTTTTGACGATCTGAATTATAAAGTGGAACATAGACTGACTCATTCTCCTTTCACTGAAATTTCTTAGATTTCAATATTCACTACCAACCTTCATCCTTTCACTTTGACTGGTCAGCCTGGTGAACCAGCAAACCTGATTACAACTTTGCTCTCTTTAATAATCTGAAGCAATGAGGGGACTTTCCAAGCTGAATTTTGGTAAACAGCACTCCCTGTATCTGGTTCTTTTAATATGATGGAGAAATGCAATACAGGTAACTCTCGATTTACGCGAGTATTGCGTTCTTGGAGAGGTCGCGTAAATCAAAAACAATGTAAATCAAACAAGAGGTAGGTTTCTGTCGAAAAATAAATACCGTACACCTTTTTCTCAAAAAAATGCCTGAAAGTTTAGCCCTGCGCCTTGTACTCCGAGTGTACAAATTTTTAATGATTTTTTTTCTTCTTTGGGGTGTTTTTAAGGTTCTGTTTTTTGTTTTATCCAATAACAACGGCAAACTTTCCTTTATCATTGTATATAATCCTTCATAGTCCGTAGCTGTCTTATAATATGTTACCATAGAATACAGGGCGATCTAATAACTACTATACAAAATTGAAATCGATGGAGGATTGCCCATGCCTTGCTGTTATTCCGTTTTTCCGTCGGGCGCCATTTGTATGATCTTGATGTCACAGGTGGCTTGATTGTATGACTAAGGAGCAGTACAAGCTACATAAAAAATCATATTGGAAAAAAATATCCATGTGTTCATTATTAATTATTAATATTAGAGAGAATAATGGAAACTGTACATCACGAGTCTTGTACGAGGAGATATTTCGCGCAATACCAGCCAGGCCGCCATTTGCATTGTTTACAAACCACACAACCACACCCATACAACAAACAGCTGCATGGCGCGTGTCACCAGAAACGTGTGAATTGTGTCTTGCCTAGTTCTCTGTCATAACCTACGAGTGATGATGGGAATAATATGCTTATTCACTTGAGAGAGAGAGAGAGAGAGAGAGAGAGAGAGAGAGAGAGAGAGAGAGAGAGAGAGAGAGAGAGAGAGAGAGAGAGAGAGAGAGAGAGAGAGAGAGAGAGAATATCCATATCACCAAGATATCCACTCAGGCACTCAGTCTCAGCCTCACTCGTGTGAGGAAGAAATGAGCTAGTATTGGTACCGGTACCGAGCAGTCTGGTACCGGTACTGTACCATATAGCTAGTACCGTTAGTACCGGTAACTGCCCACCCCTATTGTTGAGTAGCGTGGCAGCGTGGGTACTGTATTGTTGTTCAAGTGGCGCGCGGGAAGAACTGAACTCTGCTGTGTGGCCGCGGCGATATGTGAGTCCAGTTGTGTGAGACATCTGGTGGCCACTCCATAAAATATCGCGTATAAGTGGAAAAAACGTGTAATTTTTTTTTTTTTTTTACCCCGCGTTATTTCAAAAACGCGTAAACCAAACTCGCGTAAATCGAGAGTTACCTGTACCTCTCATTTGCTTCCCCAAAAGAGCTGACACAAAGTACTACAATATTTCAGATAACATTGTATGAAAAAATAAGAAAGCCTTTCTCACCTTGCTTTATATCTTTCTACAGAATGCCACTCTGCTGCAAACCTGGCAGCCCTAATTTTTCCTCACTGTCTTTTAATTAAAATGCTGGAAGTGAGTGAAATCAGGCTTCCAAAGATGTGTGACCCTTCTAGTGATTTAACTTGGCACATGTTAGCATAGTCTTTTTACCAAAATACATCTTGAATAATGTTAGTTCTTGGTAACCTAGGAAGTCCTGTATACATGATTGAGTTATGTTTACAAAAGCCAAGCTCTACCCACAAAGACTGGATGCAATCACAGACACGTACAGACTGTATAAATACAGTGTATGATTGCATCCCATCTTTGTATGCTGAGCTTGGCCTTTGAAAACACACCTGCCTCCTTTACAGGACTTTGAGTTACCAAGTACCAACATTTGTTCTAAATATATTTTTGCCAAAAGATGAAGCTGGCAGAGTTGACACGTGTGCTTAGTTACTGCATGAGAATGGTCAAATATCACTGAAAAACTCATTTCACTCACCTTTACAACATATATTTATAAGAAGAAATTGGTGCTGCCAAGTTTGAAGCAAAATCATTTTGTTTTACAAAAAGTAAAGCAAAATGAGCAGTTTCCTTTACTGTAAATAAAAAAACCTATGTTTTCACAGAAAATTGTTTGAATTAATTGAATGAAATATTGCAGTACTTGACCCCCTCATAGCCCTTCTAAGGAAACAAATGAGATGTTTCCATCTCCTTCATGTCAAGGACTGGATGGCACAGTGCTGCCTCCTACTTACAGTTTGGAACATCAGCCATTGATTGGTTCAGCCTCCTCCTCCTATCCCTGACCACCATGGAGGCTTGCATAAGATTTGAGACATCTTCCTGGATCCCTGGCGGGCCTTGTTTCCTAGCTGGGTCAGAAAAGATGCTGATTGGCTCGGAAAGTGTTGATATTTTTACCAAATTTGACTTCGGGCAAATTTTTTTTATCATTGGATTAAACAGTAATTGTCAACTATAAAATTAATTTCAAAACAAGTAAAAATACAAATAATTAGCAACTGCACCAAAGTTTGTAAATAACCCTTTATGTTTATGAAACCTTATCAATATTTGCAACAATTACTGAATTCAATTTAGATTTAAACATTTGTTTTCATACGTGAAGCTCTTCTGTATACAATAGTCAAGATAAAGTATGATATTCTGTAATTAATCAAATACGGTGCATATCGCTTTTTCTGCAACAGTTTAGAGTAACCAGGGCATTTAAATTTGACAGCCAAGGTCAGCGGATGAGTTTGGGAATTGAAAAAAATCAGCCAATCTTGGGTGTGCGCCACATTCGATAAATCAAACATCAGGAGCAAATGACCTTAAAAGTGATTTATAGGTTCATGTTATTCAGATTCATCAAGCATGACGTGTATGTCCAATTAGAAATTATTGTTTCAGAAATATCATGATAGAATTTTTATAAAATTGCGCATTTTTTCGCGGACATGATGTGTCGCGTGGAAGCACCCCACACACACACACACTCTCTCTCTCTCAATGTCACTACCTTAGCAGTCATCACTGTCACTTTGATTCGCCCGCGCTGTACTTCCGCCCGGAGCAGAGGAAGTGCTTGACGCATCACGAGACATGACAGATGTATTCTGAACAAAAGTGGAAAATGATCTTTGGCCTTCGGTAGGGCGCGCGCTGAGACGAATGAGTGTGTGTACGGATGCCAGATGCCTCCACCATTCTTCCGAGTCAAAAACCGGCAGTATATTTGAAACGTAGGGAGCGTAGAGTGTGATGATTATATATATGATCCCCGTACGGGTGGGGTGTGTGGTAGCGCACTTATTTATACGATCGCCGTAATGTAAGGGTTAAGCGGACATCGAATTGGCTACTCGGGATGCAACATGAAAATCCTTCACTGTCTCATATCATCATGCTCTCTAAAATTGGAAGAGCTTCATGTACTTTATTTAAAATGACCATGGTCTTTAGAAGAGCTTCATGTACAAGAACAAATGTTTTGGTGTAAACTGGATTAAATAATTGTTGCAAACATTGATAAGTAAAAAGTTGTATATACAGCAAATGTTAAACACTGAATATTTTTACTCTATCGAGTTTTGAAAATATTTTTGTAATTGTACAATCACACTACGATGTGAAGCAGTTAAGATAGATGAATATTTTTCTGAGCATATGTGAGTGCTGTGTCAGGGAGAGCAGACACACCAGCAGTAGACACCTTTCCAGTCAAAAGCCAACCAACAGTGTCTTTACTGACCTGGCTAGGACAAAAAGCCTGCCAGTGATCCAGCTTGGGTAAATGGACTACAGCAGCAGGGAGGCGTGCACACACAGGAACACCCATGTACCTTTTTGTTGCCGCTCCTCTTTGCCACGGCCAACTCAATGGGCTCCAGCTTGCCCTTGCGGATGACAGGCACACAGCCGGAGCGAGTGATCCTGGCGGCTGGTGACATCTTACCCAGCATTCGGGAGAAGATCTCGTCCCAGCGCAGCTTCTCTTTGTAACCTTCCTTCCTGCTCACCACAGCCTCGTGCAGCAGTGGGTCCAGATTCACCGTCCTGCAAGAGGTGGTGGTGTGCTAGAGAAGGAAGCCAGAATGCTATCAAAGAATTTCATAGAAAAATATTCCTTGGATCTATCTGTCTAACCTATATCTTCAATGCTTTGTCCTCTCACAGGAACTTCTAAAAAGATGGGCATGACAGATGCGCCTTTAATTTCCCCATCTCCAGCACTCCCTCTCAGCACGTTCAATCACTCGCCTGCAAACTCTTATCTCTATCTCCAATACTTGTCCACTCTCTTGATCAATTTCACTGGTGGCATCCCTCTCAATCCTGTCATATACTCTTCACAAAATCATCCTCACTTGGCCTATGATATCTATTTAAAATAAAAGGCCCAACAATACAGTGAGAACTGTCCAGCCTTATACTATACTCAAGTGGCCACACAGGAGGCTAAGAAAGAGTGGACACTGCACCTACTTCTCACCCTCCTTCTTCAGGCCTTTTCTCTTGATGTATTCTGTCACTACTGTTCTCACTTCTGTGGACAGCAGCACATCACCCTTACTGGAAAAAAAAAGGAGCATTTTATGGTGAGTGAATTATTGAAATAAAATCATGGCATTCAAACTCTCAAAGGGTCTGGAGCATGTGAACAATGAAGACTTGTTGATGAGGAACATTGGAAGGACAAGAGGATATGAACATAAATTGAGGAAAATGGGATGCAGAAAAGATGGAAAAAGGTTGTTTCCCTAATAGAATTTAGTATATGGAATTGTCTGGATGCAGATAAGTTTTTTTTTCTATTATTCGGCCTGTTGAACTGGTGGGCTATTTAGATGGAGAGCTGAAGGTAAAGGTTGAGTTGGGGGCATATGGTATAGCTGCACATGGCCTTGGTGCTCATCTCTGTCACATTGGCCCTTGAGCCTGTGGTGGGAAGAGCCTGAGACACAGGGCCAGTGTGACATCTGGGTTACCACAGTTTACCTTCCCCAGTTTTCCCCAGGTACCTATTTGTCAACCAGCCCGAAAGGGAGGATGAACAAGTTGGTAAGATGCACACCATCTGCCTGGAACAAAATTGGAACCCAGCCCAAGTATTCATAGGTAGGCACGCTAAGCCACTGCACCACCATGAACTTGGAGCAAGGATGGATGAAAGCAGATATGGAGGCAAGACAACATGGACTTAGCTCAGATCCTGTATAATAGATCAGGGTAAATATAGGTGCACACAAACACGCACCTGAGACCATTTGCCCTGAAGAAAGCTAACGTATCACCAGACACTTGATAGACTTCCTCTATGGATGGGGGGACAAACCCGGACCCACTGTTGCTCTTGACTGGGTCAGGCCTGATAGTGGTCTCCTCCTGCAAAGGTTTGTGGCATGTGAAATATCAACTGTGGAGGAGAAACTCATTTTTGTCAAGATAGTTAGTTCAAGATCAAAATATACTTATAATCTTGATAATAATGGAATAGGAAAATCTTTGAAACTATGAACATGAATGTTAGGTGAAGATAATGATGACTTGACATACACAGTATAGTGCCAAATGTCTTTTTTAACCCGGTAGCAGTGACGGGCCAAATTTGTGGCTGTACTGTGTAGCAGCGACAGGCCAAATTTGTGCCATGATATAAACCCCCCAAAATAGATGGTACATAATCTGATCACAAATACTTTGATATATATTATGAAATGGTTTGTGTGAGGGGTGATTTTTTCTCATTTTTCTCGCTTGGGGGGACCATTAAGAAACATGATCCCCGCTGCTACCAGGTTAAATAGTCCACTATGCATGGCTCACTTGACTCAGTGAAGACTTAGCAGTCACTTAGGGGGCAAGGCATAGATGAATTATACATACAAGTGTTGGAATATATATAAATATAGAAACAGTACTGCAACCATGAGAATGTTAGGAAAGACCTTTCTTTTACAGTGGATGAGTAATGGCTGACGAAAAAATTCTTGCTTAAACAAAGCATCGGCTGATCAATGACAACTTCTAAACAAGAGCAGGACTGATGGGGACTATTTAGCAGGCAGTGACCATCCTACATTTCATGGCCCTGACTAGCCTGGCCCAGCCACTCACCAGGTCCACCACAAAGGACTTGATGTCTTCGTGTGCCCAGTTGACGGCAGTGATGTTCTCGATGCCCTTCGGGAACTCCTTAACCTGAATCAGATCCTTCTTGGCCATGGCATTGAGGAACTAGAAAAAAGGAAAAAATCTCTTCCAATAAACATATTTGTAAGGCTAAAAAGTTAATTAATTTTAGACAAAAAATGATTCCTAAATATAAAAGGTGCCTGAAATTTTTGTCGTCCATGGATGTTGCAAAGGTTGACATAATTCTTCCTTGCTAAAAGATCTCATAATATCCTGAGTCAGTGCCTATGGTAACTTTTCCAACATATATGCCTTTACTGCCTTTAGTGGGTTAGAGCACCAAGCCATGGAAGTTAAGAGGCAGAGCGGGGCAGTTGGAACCCCAGAGCTGCCTCATAACATCACGACTAGTCTTAAACCCCAAGCCACAACCCAAAAATAGCAACCTAACATGAACATAGGTAAAGCTGTCAGGGCAAAAAACAATACTACTGCATTTGCAAGATGGTAAGGCTCAATGGCCAATGTGATGGGGATGAACACCAAGGCCGTGCACAAATATAGCATATGTCCCCAACTTTGTGTTTACTTTTATTTACCGAGTTCCATTCACAATTCACAATTCAGAAGCTCATATAAACACTTCTTGCAGCTTTAGGATGCACTAGTCTGAGGCACTCCCCCTCCGGACCACCATGACCCTTCACAACATCTTAGTCCAATGCAGCCGCAGGACATCATAACCAATTCACCACCTGACACAAGTTCACACATTATTTTTTCCACCTTCACTGAGTCTTTAAAACTACAACCCTGAGCCTAATGGACTGTATTGGCTATACAGGCAGTGCCACATGTGGCCACTCAACTCAAAGCTGTACTTTCCATAGAGTTCAAGTTATAGACGAGAGTGCGCCTGAGGCTGTCTCCGGGATACACGGCCATGGTGCCGCCATAGCTCCAAGCCGATGATTGCACACACTTCACTCCTATCCGATTTCAGTTTTCTCCATGTCAAATAGTAGTGTCAGGAAATCGGGTAAAAGTAAAGTGTGTGCAATCATTAGCTTGGAGCAGTGGCGGCACCAAGGCCTTGTATCCTGGAGGCAGCCTCAGACGCACTCTAGTATATAACTTGAATTCTATGGAAAGTACTGCTTTGACAGTTCACTGAGTGGCCACGTGTGGCACTGCCTGTATAGCCAATACGGTCCATTGGCTTCTCCACCTTCATTGAGTCGCTTACTAAAATTAGGACATAAGTGTTTTCCTTTCATTTTCCAATATTCTTCTTTTAAAAATCATTAAGTGAGTTTCTTTTCCCTTCCTTAACAACAGAACATTGCAGTTTCTTTCCCTTCCACTTTCTATGAGTACTCTTTAAAAATTAGGACATTATAGTGAAACCAGATTAGCAAGATTGTGTTTAGGCTGACTCCTGTGGGTCCTTTCCTGCCCGGTAACATATGAGAGGAAGAGACAGGTATTGGAACTGAGTGGCAGAGCGGTGGGCAAGAAGGACCCGCAGGAGACAACACAAAAATGATCTCACTAATCTTGTTTCACCATACAGTAAACCCTCAGTTATCCGGGTGCACCATATCCGACCTCGCCCGTATCCGGGAGTTTTGAAAACTATTTGATTTTTTCCAAAAAAAATTTTTAAATTGTCGCGCGGCGCCAAAAGTCGTTCAAATTGCCTGCACGATGCCTCTAAGCTCTGCCCGGCCGGCATACCGCACCTGTAAGGTGCGCCCCAGCTTGCACGTACCAGTGATATTGATGTCCTAGTGCGAAGGTTTGCAGGAAAGCTGTGTGCTTCACAGTACAACTGTCACGTAAACATTCTTGCCGAGCGCTACCGACCATATCTAAGTGATGAGAGTCAAGGTAGTGCAGGTTTAACCCTTAAACTGTGGAGGACTAAATGCCGGATATTTTTCCTTCGCGAGTCAATATTAACATTATGATAAAAAGCGAAAATATAAATCTAATAATATGTCATCAATGAGAAAAATGTAATTTGACGTATTACAGCAGTTCAGAGTGGTACATGAATAATTAGAGCAAATAATAGGCCCTAAAAATTCGCGCGCTTTCCAAAGTGCTGGAAAAATGTGACATGTCGGGTAGAATGAGGTGGAGCGGGTGGAAGCGGTGGACATCTGCCCGCGCGGCTTCTCTCACTCTCACTCTCTCTCTCTCTCTCTCTCAATGCCTGTGTATACATGCATTGAGAGAGAGAGAGAGAGGCCTAACTTATCACCCCCCCCCCTCCCTATGTGTGTGTGTATATGTATGTGTGTGTGTGTGTGTGTGTGTGTTGAATGGTGTGTGTGTGTGTGTGTGTATTGTGTGTGTGTGTAGTGTGTGTGTGTGTGTGTGTGTGTGTGTGTGGCGTGTCCAACTCCAGTCACTGTCCTGTCCATTTACACACACACACACACACACACACACACACACACACACACACACACACACACACACACACACACACACACACACACGGAGTGTTTGGATGAGTGAAGGAAGGGAGGAAAAGAGGGTGGGATGGAGTGTGTGTGTGTGTGTGCTCACACTTACAGGCCTATCGTATCTTCCTGCCAGCTCGCCTTTCTTCTCTCTCTCTCTCTCTCTCTCTCTCTCTCAATCAGGTAATGAACTATAATGATGTAAAAAAATCTGATTTACACCATGGACCAAGGCAACTGGGGCTGTCCGCACACACACACACACCTGTGTGCAAAGAAGCTTAGTGTTACGTATTATATTCCAGTTATAATTCAAAATTTGTAATCTAGTCTGCCTTGACACACCTCCATTTTCTCTTTCACTACCACGTTTTCTATAATGTTATGGTAGATTACTAAACGGCGGGTCAGGAGAGTTTCCAGGCGCCTCCTACATTTCCACAAACACTCGAATGAGGGCCTTATCGTAGAATTTCAGGCTCTGGTGAAGGTATGACTAAGTTGCCAGCGATCACGAGAACACATTTGAAAGGAAGTGCGCCAGGAAAATTCAAAACATACGGCGCGAAAATTCATGATTATATAAGCGATCACAGCATCACGGGATCGGAGAGGCTTGATTAAATAAGCGATTGCAGCAGTTTAAGGGTTAAATGGCGGGAGTGTCAATTAAAGAACTCTTCAAATGAAACACAGTGCGAACCCTAGCTTAAGCCTTGATGACTGCCTAAATCCAGACTGGACTAGGTGAGTAGGGCTCCGTCCCCGTGGAGAAGGCGTGCCGGTCCGCTAGCACTCCTGCAGGAGTCGGGGCGGAATAAGAAATTCGGATAAGTACCGCCCTCAGTCTGACATGTGAAAGAAGGATTTTACCATGCTTACAGTAAGGCGAGTAAAGGGGCCCGCAGGGGTTCGGGAGTCCCGTAGGCCAGCCCAATCTGGAGGTGTGGGCTGGCCGTAAATCGTGGTTACTTCTTGTGGCTGGCCTTCTCGTGGTCCTGTTGGATGCACTGTGCAGGGGGTACCCGCCCCCCTGGCTCACAAGGGCAACACGGTGTAACTAAACAGCCACAGATCACCACGCAAGCGGATGTGCCAGCTGTCATTGACTCCTTGGTTATCCTCCCCACTCACACTCAGAGTGGGGCAGCCTGGAGTACTTGCCCGGCGTCTGTGGGCCTTCGGGCTCATTGCCGGGCTTAAAAGGGTAGCGCCCTGGGGTGCCTGCCCGGGTGTCCGTATAGAAGCCCGCTTTGAGCACTTGATGCCCGTTGCCGGCCCGGACTGCTTCAGGTATCACTCTGGTATGCCGGTGGTGCTCGTAGCCATGAGGTTGCTAACGCAGCTACGCAGGCGCTAAAGCCGCAGGCACTCACCTAAGAACAGCACAGAGCGTCGGCCTTCCAGTTTTGTAAAACTGGACCCATAAAAAGTTTCTTGTGGCAGTGCTGGGTCTGCTAGAAAGCCTTCAAGGTAAACATGATGGTGCAGACTTGGGCGGTTAAGCTGCCACAAATACCTGGGCTTTTCTGGGTTGGGTTCAGGCCCCGCTGCTGTGATTGGCCAGGCAGGGGAACATTAGCTGCTGCCTGTGAACACGGGGCTAGGCACCCCAGCAATGGGTTAGCGGCTGAGGCTGTCGCGCCTAATTGCCAAATCCCAAGTAACAGATCCCCCCAAGGTGCAGCAGGACTGTGATAAGCCAGGGAGAGACTGCTGCAAGTGCTAACCATGACGACGCTGCTCAAACCCTTTTCTCAGTGCCCAGGGCACGTCAATCGCACGTATTTCACTCCCTGGTACAGACTGACTGCTACAAAGCCATGGGTCGTACCATATTATAAGTATGGACAGAAGCACCTATGCAGTACTCTGCTGTTGCCTATAATTTATGGCAGGCCATGATTGAAAGTTGGGTTTTCAGGTCCATAGACTTAACCTACACCATATCCGGGTGCCCCCGTGCCTCTATTAACCCGGATAACAGAGGGTTTACTGTAGTTTTCTTTC
The DNA here is from genome assembly GCF_024679095.1 of Eriocheir sinensis. Taxonomy (NCBI): domain Eukaryota; kingdom Metazoa; phylum Arthropoda; class Malacostraca; order Decapoda; family Varunidae; genus Eriocheir; species Eriocheir sinensis. Next base: position 2,915,848 of record NC_066530.1, on the reverse strand, counting down.
TTAACACTTTTAAAATCAGGACATTAGAATTATTCCTTTCCTTCCACCTTTTTTGACTCTTCTTTTAAAATTAGGACATCAGAGTTTCCCTCCCTCCCACACTCTCCGAGTCTTCATGTAAAATTAAAACATATGTTTCCTTCTCTTCCATTTCCTAGATATCCTAAAATGAGGACACTTTTGTTCCTTGCTAATTTCTGTTCTAAAATTAGGACATTACAGTCCCCTTTTCTTCCATCTTCTCTAAGTTGTCTGTCAAAACTGGGACACAATCTTTTCTTATGACAAGAAGCAATACACACACACACACACACACCTCACCTTTGACAGCTTCTTGTACGATGACTTCTTGATGTCCAGCGTGACCCCGTCTGGACATGCAGGGATCATGTGGAGGCGGTAGAAGTTGCTGGTGAGGATTGGGAGGTCGATCTTCTTGGCGGACGTCTTCCAGGTCTTGATGAAGCAGTGCAGCAAGAGATTGTCCATCGCCTCGGGACCTGTCGCCGCTGCAGAGGACAAACATACTCACTTAGTGTTTGCTTAGCCACGGAAAAGGACGTACTGAGGTGCTGGTGATAATGACAAATAATAACATACGTACTCCTTTACTGTTTGTTTAGCTATGTTACCACTCTATCTGCACAGCCACGGAAAAGAAAGTGACAAGGAAATGGTAATACTGACAAATAATCCTATACACATTCATTTACAGTCTTTTTAGTCATGTTACCCCTTTATCTGATTGGCCAGAGAAAAGGGTGTAACATGAAGGTGATGATGATGACTAAAAACCACTCAAGGCAGGAAAGTTATGGTCAAGAAAAGATTTTAGCTTAGGAAAAGAGAATGTTCCCGTAAAGTCATCCCTAAACTTGCAAAATCCATGAAGAAAATAATCAACTGCCTCATTTTAAGTGTACGTAAAACCATAAGTGACCCAAACAATACCTTTAAGCTTATTCCTGGTACATGAAAACACCATAATAACACCATCATCAAAAGTGTTCAGAACTCTAATGTAACGTATGAGTCTGATTCTTGGGACGTCTCACAAACACACTTCACCCAAAGGAAAGGAAAGGATGGTAGAGAGATGAGCAAGGCATGACAGGAAGCTAAGGAAAAAGATGGATAAGAGAAACAGTATTATGCTACAAATAAGACAGAGAAACAAAAAGAGATAAATAAGTAGACAAGACAAAGATAATAATGGTAGGAAGAGACAAGTAGGGAAAGACAGAGTGCGGGGAACAGATAGTACGCCACAAAATGACAGAGAAACAAGTAGAGGAGAAAGGTCAAAGATAAACAAAGACGGAAAGGTAAACAGACAAGAGAGATAAGCCCCATAGATGTCAAATATACGAATATCAGAGGCCGACCATATTCACTTGCTAATAAGAACAGAGAAGATAACGTACCCTCTACTTGGTCAGCTGCCTCCGTAACACCACCACCTCCACCACTACTGCCACTCTCTGCCTCTCCGGAGCTCTGTATATTCATCTCTTGGGTTTGAGTCGCCAGCTGGTTCCCCTCTGCCTCTCCGTCCTCCTTCCTTCCACTGCTGTCACTGCTCTCTGCATTCTCATCCTCTGAAAGTCAATGCACAATCTGGTAAATTTGGGGGCATAAAGTAAAGTTGTGCAAGACCTCGGTGCTCCTCTCCGTCACACTGCCCAGGGCCAGTGTGGAGATAGAATATTCAATGCATACAAACTGCTTTGCATAATACAGACAGGTAGATAAACATTAAGGGATAGGTAGTAGATGACAAGTAGATAAGTAAGGAAAAATGGAAACCTAGAGACAGACAAATATGGCCAGAGAGAAAAACCAGAGACAAAGCAGATAAAGAAAAACTGTAGGCAGACAAAAATAGGAAGGGAAGAAAGGTAGAAAGACAGAGATAAGCAAGGCAAGACAGGAAACTAAAGAAGCAGGTGGGTAAGGAATAGTAGTATTTATCTATCTGTAAGGGTCCGTCCACACGGTCGAACACTGTCTGTCGGACAAACACTGTTACCACATCACAAGGCGAAGCAGGATAACGTCATAAGTGTTGAAATGAGGGAAGTTGATATGGAAACAAACATTGGTACCAGATGAAGTTGCATACCATAGTTTCTACTCCGTTCACCAGGCAAAGACCGGCAGACGATGTTCGAAGCTGATGTCCGCTGGCAACACACAGGTATCTAAGTAAGTGTTAATATGGGCTCAGGGGACAGGTGGTTGTTGTCAGCACCTAGTGCAGTACATCATAACCATGGTGCACAATAAGAGAAAAAACAAAACCAAGAAAATTGTACTATGCAGCATGATAATTGCTGCACTGTGTGAGGACATGGAGGTGAGAAGAAGGGAATGGTGCAAGGACTGGTTGACAGGGCAGGTGAGACCTAATCAACTGACAGCCTCAGTTCATCCGGTAAACAAGTAACTTTGCTCATCCTGTGCCTGGCAATGTCGTACTTCCACACCTCTGTCCCGCCAGACAGTGTCCGAACATCCAAAACTACAAACATGGGCAGTGTCCGTTACACCCCTTGGTGCTTGCTGCTGACGTCATCAGTGCTCTTTTCCACTTCTCATTGTTAACTGGTAACAGTGGGTGTTCGACAGACAATGTTTGATCGTGAGGACGGACCTTAATGGGAAAATGCACATGGCTTCTGTGTTTGGTCTCGGAGCATGACAAAAACAAATAGAGAAATTGTTTAGAGATAATCGATTAGGTAGACAGACAGACATGCAGGGAAAGACAGTCAGGTAGATACAAACAGACAAGCAAGAGATGAAACTCAGAAAGGTATGAAAAAATGGGCAAGAAAAGAAATAAAAAGATAAAAAAGATACAGAAAAAGACACACAGAAAGATAGGAATGCATACCCCTGAAGAACAAAAAAAATGTTGTGGTAAACCTTTGCTCAGGAACAAAATAGACAGGCAAGGGATTGAATGTGTGGAAGGGAGTGCCAGAACAGAATAAACTAAAGATGCTTCAGCCTTGGCCACTCCCTTGGGGAACTTCTTTGAGGGGAAGAGAAGTTAGGGATAAAGACAAATATTGTTTGAGAAAAATGGGGAACAAGTATCATATTAAAGAGCTAGGAATAAAAGATAAATGTTATAAGAGAAAGGGAAGTAAACCACACCAAAAAAAGGGCATAGAGGGAGGGTGCAGCAAAGGCTTTCCCTCCAAACAAATAATGAACTAAGGTATAAAGCTGCCTTGAATAAAAGATTGATCATGTTCTCAGCAACTTCTGTCCTTTTTACACCAAACAGTGAGTTGGAACTTATGATAATTGTTACATCCTTGACCAGTCTTCTGTAATACTGTAAACACACACAACTTATAGGAACATTCATCAATCCATCCCTCACTCTCTCCCTTCCTCACTTACCCACTCCCTCACACACCCACTCTCTCCCTCCATAAGGTATCACAAAGCCATACGCCAGCACATTTACATTTACCTCAACCAGTGCTTATTGTCTTTTTGTTTGGTTTTGCTGTTGAGCTGCTTCTTTTACTGTATAAAAAAGCCTACTCCCTGCCTTCCTCATTCACTCATCCATTCCTTCCTCTCTCCCTCCCTCACTCACCAGAAAGAGGAGAGGTAGGAACAGACGCAGCAGCAGGACTAGACTCTTCCGCTACAACATCTGGGACTCCAAGTGAAGGGGGAGCAGTCTTGGAACCCATCTCCCACAGCAAGTCTTGATACACATGTAGGACAGACACCCCCCTGCCCTGCCGCCCGGCCATGTACATGTCCATGGAGCTGTGGGCTGTGATTCCTACTGCCATGGGAGCCTTGTTCTCAGTGGTGTTGATGGCTACGGGGAAACCTTTTTCAAATCGCCCGTATGACTTTGGGCTCATCTGAAAGGACGGGGAGAATATGCTGATTAATCTCTTTACATATTTAGATTCTGGGCATATGTGTGGGAAGGAGGGGGGAGGGGATATTGTATGGGATTATGGGAACTGAGGATGTGTCTTAGGATTGAGCAAGAATCAATAAATTGGAATCAATGTTTGATTTAATTGCCAGTAGAATGGATTCCAGAATGGGTTTCTCAAGCAAGCAGATAGTTAAAGACAGCAGTGCAACTATAAGACCTTCTGTAAGCCTTGAGGGACTGCTAACGATAATCAGTGATCTTTCATCTCTTCTGCGAGCGACTGAAGGAGCCACTGAGCTAGGCATGAAGTAAGCTAACACTGCCAACCACCAACAGTGCCAAGTCAGACACAAATGACTATACATCTGCACTGCCACTGTTCGTGACACACAACAGCTACACTGTTGTGTGGCAACTTGCTGTCTCACTCCCACTATACTATACTCTAAATCAGTGGTAAGCAGAACTGCCTCACAGGAATTGATTATTTTAAATTAGGAACTGACTCTGAGGTAGGTTTCTCAGATTTGCAGGAATTAATCATAGAAACAATTCCTGCCCAGCCCTAGTAAGTATGAAGACAGTGTTACCTAAAACTAGGTAAACACACACACACACACACACACACACACACACACACACACACACACACACACACACACACACACACACTCCTCTCCTCTATACATAAATATACTGCAGGTAAACTTGCCAAATTACCTCCACACACAACCTCATTACACACAAAATATATGAAAACCTACAGAAAAAGCAAAAAATAAAGACCTCACTCCCCCTCCCTTCAAACCCTTACCAAACCCTATAAAAAAATATACACAGACAGACCTCGCCCTTTGTGACAATTCCCGGCAACATGAGGTCGGCGCCGCCAGCAAGTACACTGATAACTGGCGGGTGTGTGGTGAAGGTGTGCAGCAGGTGTGGGTGGCGCCAGAGCATGTACACTGTTGGGTACATCTTCTTCTCCAGCACAAAGAACATGGGCTCCTTCTGTACCTGAGGATGGGAGGTGACAGAACTAATTAAATGACTCGCTACATGCTTATTCACACTTCAGCTCATTGGGCCCTGGCTGGCGGGGATGTCCTGGGTGGTTTAGACCTTGTGACCAGTGCCTGATTTGGACATGTGTTTCAGTCACTCTAACTTAATGGTACTGGGCAACTTTTACCAGATGCTGTACATATATACCTGGTACACAAGGACAGACTCCCCCTTGTAGCAATACATGCGGATGACAGCCACATCCTCCTTGTTGGGCACCAGCGCTGACAGGTCATTGGCAGAGAGGGAGGGAAAGCCTTCAGAAAGCTCAGCTCGCAGCTTTTTTCTGGAATGATGAAGGTTATTGAGGAAAGTGGAAATAATATAGATATATGATGTGGTATTTAGTGATATGCATTTTTTTTCTCTGAATTTGAGATAAAAAAAGACCAAGAAAAATGTAAAGGGTATGAATAACAGCCCCAATGGTGGTGTTAACTGAACATCATCAACTTGTTAGTTAACACTGATGCTGATACTGTCAATTTTACCTCTCGGATACCAAAATTTGTGGATATTCAAATCCTTAAATAGAGTCCCAGAGTACAGGGCAGTCAATAGACCAATGGCCCTTGTGGGAGTTCCATGGAGATCCCAGAGTGCCTCGCAATGCACCGAATCAAACACCTTCTTGAATCCATACAGGGTGCAAACATCCCTCATTAAAACTCACGTCGGCACTACACCAGTACGCGCAGTGGTGGAGTACAGTCAGTTGTTAACCTATCAAGCATGAACCTGGGCTGCTCAGATCTCACTAGTTTTAGCAGCGGGTTGCAAATCCACATTAACAATAGATGGGCAAGCACCTTGCCTGGAACACTGAGCAGCAGGTTAAAATTTGTTTTAAGGATGAACTGATATCTCATTTCTTACCTAACCAACTGGTTGTCAGTTGTCACATATGTCTACCACTAGCTAAGAGGTCCATGTATATTCACCTGTCTTTTAGTGACACTAAAAGTGGTTGAGGGGGTCAAAGACCCCATAAGTGAGAGATTAAATTTAATTGAGTTAGGTTACATCAGGCTAGGTTTGATTTAGTTTGATTAGATTTAATGAATTTAATTATTTACAATAAATGCATCCAATACGCTTGTAGCAGGGGTGCTTCGTGCTGGGACATTGTTGTCACTGGTTGCTGGTAGTCCAAGCAGCTACTTAACTCTGGCAATATTGATATTATCATCAAAACAGTGGACTAAACTATATATCCTGGGAAATTTTAATGTGTTTTACATTACATCTGACTTCTGCTTGGGGTATAAAGAAACTATAGTGATTTCTGGGTGAGAGAGAGTCTGATTCAATCAGAATCTGATCCATTCAAATGAATGGTCAACCCACCCCATTGTCCACCCATGACCCAACCACCATTGCATACCCATTGCATATTCATTCGATTCATTGAGCTAAATCAAATATTAATATTTACAATATTTAATAATCTATTCTCTTCAAGTTACACACCACCATACACAGTACAGTAATTAAGGCAGTCACCACTAAAAAAACCAAAAGTAATAAAAATAGAATAGAAGAGAATAGTTTATTGTTGAAAATTATAACAACTCTTAGTCAACACCAGAGATATGTATAACACATACGCCATACCTTCCCATCTGAGAGGAGACACACTTGCAAAGTTAGTAGTTTGGCCTCATCACTGAGTAATTTTATGAGCAAGTAAAAGCTGAGTTGTCCTTTGCGCGCCTTCCTATTTACCCTATTTTGCCAAACTTCCAAATCATTATTTGTACGGATGCTTCTACCAAATACGCACCACGCTCTGGGAGGCCAAATGTCAGAATGGATCCAGGTATTTTTTATATAGTCTAGATGACTTATGAGGGCGTGAGTCGTTTGCTTTCCTGTAAAATCTTGAAGAGTTCTTCAATATGCTCTGCAGAGACATAAGGCAATGCCAGGACTTTCCTGGGATATTTATGCATTCCAACATCATTTGTGTAAGGTACTTGTAGGCCTATTTCTTGAATTTTCCGCCACACTGCCTGCCCCCCAATGAAAGCTGCATCCTCGAATCATAACATCTGGCAGGATTTTGGGAATCGCATTCAAATGCTTGCCTCAAAATCAATAGTAATTTGCTTTATTTTCAATTCCCCACCTAAAAGATCTTTAGTTTTTGCAAACACCTTTTTGTAATCTCTATGTCTTTTCCCTGACATTAGTGCAAACAGCAGTGGCACTTGTTTTAAGTCCTTGTCACTTTGTACGAATGTATGAATACTACAAAGTTGAGTAATGGGGCGGCAGACTATTTTAAAAGTTGCATCTGCGTACCAATGGTTTGCCTTGCTTAACAGGGATAGTTATTCTTCTGTAGCAAATATTAGATGCCATCGGCCACCAAAAGAAATGTCATACCGCAGGAAACTTTCAGGAATGTGAGCATGACTTGTTTCAAAAGAATCGAGCTAATGGTCCGAGTTGGTTCACCAGGTGGGCTGAGTTGGTAATCGTGAATGGTCTGAGTTGGCAATGGGCCGAGATGGACGCACGCCATTCAAATCACATAAAAAACTATCAGAAAACAAAATTTTCTCCGAAAATAGTGAAAGTAAAACCAATCTTTACCAGTGGTCACAATAGCATGACAATGCAGTGATGAGATATCACAGAGAAGTAAATCTTCCCTAAAAACAGATAAATTAAATAAAATAAAATTAAATTAAATAAACCTTACCTGTCAGAACCCTTGAGCTGAGTCTGTGATTTGATCCTGAACGGCTTGATAAACATCTGTAAACGGAAGACCAGAACTTAAAACACACACAGCTATCATGAACCTAATGAGAATGCTGCTGGGAAGTGAAACATATGGTAAATCCATTATTGATCTTTCTAAGTTTAATCAACACATAAAAAGAGTGAAGCCTAGAGAGCAGGAATATATTATTAACAAGAACTACTATATAAACATTTCTGCTCCTTTCCAATGGGGTATATTCAGAGTTCCCAACCAGCTGGTGTCACCACCAACTACGTCTTTGTGCCCATGAAGCTTGAACTATTGTTTCAACTATCGTAAATTACCTGTGTTCCTCTGGGACTTGTAACAATTACACTTCAATACAATATGTTAATAAAAATGTAGTTGATCATTCTCGTTTTTATTTATTGGTAAATGGGACAAAGTAAATGATTATTGGAAGCTCATCCTCATTAACAATCTTTCTTGCATGAAAGCACTGCAAAATCATGCAGAATTGGACTTTTAAATTATTCTATTTATATTACAATATTTGCTAAGTATCTGCTTAGGTTGTATATAATTTTTTTTTTTTTTTTTTACGTCGTTTGCCTGGCGTTCTCTGCTGGGGGCCTGGGGGGGGCGATGGTCATTAAGGCTTTGTCAGCCTGATGGTCGGCCCTGCCCAGTTCTAAGCATGGAGGAGTGTTTATAATGGCGCCATGCATGTGTGTGTGGGTAGCCACTCGGCGGTGGGTGAAAATCCGGTGGTAGGTAGTAGCGTCGGCGTCGTCCGCCCATCACGCGGTGAATGTGAGCCCAGTACGCTACCAGTTCGGCCACCGCCTACCCGTAAATATATCAGTCTCGCCTTTGACAAAACTTATCAGGAAACATTTTAGGGCGTTAATTATCTCGACAGAAACCATCCCAACACCAGAGCGATCAGGTAGCATCCAGTGTTTGGGTCTCCGTGAGGTCACTGGCTTCCACCCCCAGCATGTTGCACTCCGCCCTCAACTGACTGCTGGTTGTTGTGTGGGGTGGATGCCTGCCGCTACAAGGAGGGTGGGCAGGTCAAAGGTGATCGTTTAAGGCAAGGAGTTGAGGGCGGAGTGTAACACAATGGGAGCGGAAGCAAGTGAGCCTCACCGGGATCCAAACATTGGATGCTACAGTTTCTATCAAGATGCTAAATGCCATAATGTTTTTGGTAAATTTCATCGAAGGTGAGACTGATACACCCAAAGCAGGTAACTCAGGATATATTGTAATATAAATATAAATTTTCAGAAGGTCCAATTCTACTTGATTTTGATGGACTTACATGCAAGAAAGATTTTTAACGAGGATAAGCTTCCAATAGTAATTTATTTTGTCTCGTTTACCAATATAAAACAAAGAATGATCAACTTCATTTTCATTAACAACAGTATCACTTATTGTATTGAAGTGTAATTGTTACAAGTCCCGGGGAAACACTGGTAATTTACGATAACTGAAAGAATAGTTCAAGCTTCGTGGGCACAAACACATAGTCGCCGGTGACACCTGGCAAGGACGAATACACCTCATTGAACGTTGTGGGTGTGATTCTGGACTAAAAATATGTCAGCATGACGTTAACACACACTACAAACAGGAACAGGAGTGCTTTGAGTTATTCCAAGATGACTGCAGCCCTCACAGGTGGACCCGCTGGGACACTGATCAATAAATACTCCGATATATAGACACACTCAATTAATAAACAGACACAATACTGGCAAAACCTTTAACGTGGCGGTGCTCTCCCTCCCCCTCGAGGCTCCTCCAAACACTGATGATGACGATGACGGATGAGCATGATGGCTGTCTTTTTTACGGGGCTGTGGAGTGGATGAGAGCCTGAGAGGGATGGAGGGAAAGGGAGAGGGAGAGAAAGAGAGAGAGATGGAGGGAGAGAAAGAGAGGGAAAGAGAAGGAGATGGAGGGAGAGAAAGGGAAAGGGTAAGAGAGGAAGACGGAGGGTAATTTTTTTGTTTTTGTTTTTTCGTTGGGGATGTACCCCACGGGAGGAAGGCGGTGCATGCCGCGCAACCACCCAGACGGCTGGTAGAGAGATGCCCAATTCTTTCAAGGAGGCCCAACAACGGGGCTGAGGGTGTCGGAAAGAGTCCACCTTCACTCACATGGCACCGGGCAGGTCTCGAACCCATACGCTCTAGCACCCCGCCTGAGCGCAAGGCGGAGAGACTTGGGCAGGTATAGTGGATACACGTGTATAGGAGTTCCATTCAACACGTCACCTCGGTTTCGGACACGCCGTTTTGGGTAGCTTGGAGTTGACATTGCATGGTGCCGAGTCTAGAGCTGAATGGCACACCTTTAAGGGAGCACATCGATCAGTGCGTTGTTAAGGTCTTTATAGTCACTTTACACCAAACTAGCCAAGAAGCACCCCCCCCCCCCCCACTGTTATCTTAGGGGAAGGGGGAGGGGGGGGCCCTCTAGGCTAAACCAGCTCAAGATGACTATAGGGAGAAAAAAGCTCCGAAGTGTGCGAAGCCGTCGTCATGACCACTATATACAGGAGGGTGCACAGGGATATATGCAGACCACAGGAGGCCAGTCGGCGTACACACGGCGCCTCCTGGGAATGGTTGATTCACCAAACTCCCTTCCCGGCCATAAATGTGTCTAACCTCTACTAAAATATTTCAATGGCGTCTGCCCTTTTTGTTCCATTCCCCTTCCCCTACCGTGAAATAATTCTTTGACATTTCCTTCCTCAACTTCAATTCATCTAATCTGTATCCGTTGTTGCACCCACACTTATATGGTAGGCTTAGTGCATCCTATGATCTGGTGGTGATGCGGCTGAGGCTGGGCTACAGATATTACTGGGAGGTCAGTGGGGCTGACCCTGTACCTTGCCGCTTGTGCCAGGCCAGGGGGTCACACGCTCAAACACCTGCAATGTTCTGCTATTAGTACCTACCGTCCACAGGGCCACTCGGACCTGCCTGGGCTGGTTCATCAACAATAATGTTCTTTCAACTGTGCTTAGTGAGTATCCTGCATTTGCCTCAAGATTGTAGTCCATATGTACAGTCCCTTATGTCTGCTCCCTTGACTAAATCAAGGCCTTTATTTTTTTAGCACTTGTCCCCTACCATTGTATCTTTTTAGTTTCCTGGTGCTACTTCCACATGTATCCTTAGTTGTATAATCACACTGTCCTGCCTGGGCGTTGGGATGGCATGCTCCTTCCTTCTCCTTTGTTGTTTTACTTGCAACAATAAACTATCAATCAATCAATCAAAAGAGTGTAAGTTAAGTTTTTTAATTGTTCTCTGGCTGTAAAATCTAAATCCTTGGAACATTTTAATCATTCATTCGTGTACTGATTCGAGGGAATCTATATGCTTTCTGTAATAGAGATGGGGGCTTCGTGGTGCAGTGGTTAGCACTCTCGGCTCACCCACAACGGGACTCAGCGCTGGGTCAACAAATCCCGAACAGACTTAGAACGGAAATTAAATACACGCCTGAACCTGCTACAAGCCTGCTGGGGACACGGGGCGATGAGGGTTTAGTTAATTGCTGTGTTGTGTTGTTTGTGGGAAGGTAACGAGAAGTAAGCTTGTGTTGATGTGGGACTGGTATAGGGGCGTGAGGTAATAATATGGGGGGGGTCGTGTTTCTTAGACCGATGACATGTATTGAGCGTGAGTGGGTGGGGGTGGGAGGGAGGGGTTGTGGAGAAGTACGCATTCGTTCAGTCGCACTCGTGTATTATTTTGTATTACTGGAACACACCAAAACACACATTCTCCCCCACCCACACAACGCTCCCCTATCCCCACAACACACACACTCCCCAATCCACACACACCGATCCCGAAGACAAATAAACACGAGTCCCAGCGGCGGATCGACACACGCCCTGGAGGCAACACAAACAACGTGGGAGCGGCGTGTTGCGGGCGTCGCGGCGGGGCTGGGACAACGCCGGGACCTGAAGTTGTGAGCTCGAGGCGGTGCAAGGTTGCCACTTCAAAATTGCCAAATTCCCATAGATGGGCTTCATTTCTCCCACAGATTTCTCACGTCATGAAAACAATTCCAACAAAAAAATCCACAAATTTAATTAAGGATAGAGAAAGTTTAACATGTTACTTTACACATTATTTAGGTAGCATATATCAGTACATGTACATTAAGGGGCCTATAGCTTGCATAAACATAAATAAACAGGTAATGTTGATTAATTTACCCACAGTTAAGGGGCCTATAGCTTGGATAAACATAAACAGATAATGTTGATTAATTTACCCACAGCTGTGATATATTCAATGTAAGCCTATCTGTTACAATGTTACTTTCATCATATGTTTACCTCACTATTCCTACTAATCTATCATCCATTCATCTTCTTCCACTTCCTTCCAACCATTGTTTCTGATGGCGTAAAGGTAGCACATGATTTGTTGTTTCGCATTAGCCCATATGTGATTTGAAGAATTGCTACCATGTAGTCGATTTCGTGACTTTAAATGAATGAATGAACGGTCGGTTTGTCACCCAACACCCCCACCCCGCGCCCTCCCAACACCCCATCCATCCCTCACCACCACTCTCTCTCTCTCTCTCTCTCTCTCTCTCTCTCTCTCTCTCTGTATAATAATTATGATATTATGCATTATTTAACATTTTTGTAAAATTCCCATAGATTTGCCAACATTTCCACAAAATTCCCACAAAATTTTAGTTCCCACGACACCTCCCACGCAGCCCTGTTTCTCCCACAGATTTGTGGGAAAATCCCACAAAGTGGCAACCCTGAGGCGGTGGGAAGGAAGCGGCTGAGGGTGGGCGGGTAAAAAGTGAGAAAGAGACAGCTGGCTGCTGAGGATGGTATAGTCCGTTTGCTTCCAGTTGACCCCAGAAGCCCCGCCTGCTATCCTCCTACTGACTCCACCTAAATATGTGAGATTGGCTGGCTTGGGAAGTGGGAGGTACAGTGCACTACGTCAAAGTTCGTTTGGTGACTAGGGTGGGGTAGGTAAGTATACAGCAGCACGGAGGTCAAGGCCACAGGCTCTCCCTCGAACCTCGGGACTAGCGGGTAAAGAAAATGGCGCGGTTACTGTCACACCTTCCTCACTTTCCCCGTATAAAGTCATCATTATTATTATCATTATTTTTGTTGTTATTATCAATATTAATTTCAATTATCTGTCAAAACCCGACGTTATTTTAGGACTATTGAGTGGCTGTACCGCCGCACCCTTTACCTTTCATGGGAGGGGTACAGATCTTGTCTGATGCCCTTGAACGTGGATTGGGGGCCCTGCAGGGTTTTTTAGGGTAAGTAAGAAGGGGCCTAAGATGACAATACCAAGTGGGAGCACTAAATGTAGTAATAATAATAGCGGCTGCAGGGTAAGGCAAGGGGTAGGTCTAAATGTGTACTATACAAACAGTAGAAGTATTAGGAATAAGATAGATTTATTGAGGGGAAAGGCGTGCGTAGAGAAATTTGATATGATAGCGATCACAGAGTCATGGATAAACACTGCAGACAGACACTTTCTCCCAGAATTAGAGATTGAAGGGTATAAGTTATTCCACCAAGATCGAATAGGCAGGAAGGGGGGTGGGGTCGCACTCTTCCTCAGGGACAATCTTAAGTGTGTCATTAACAACTCAGTCAAGAAAGATAGCAATACAGAATCCCTCTGGGTAGAAACAATAGGTAGGAAGGAGAAGCTTGTCATCGGAGTACTTTACAGACCGCCCAACCTTACCAGGGACAGTAGCCAACCCCTTTTACAGGAAATTAGTAGGGCGTCAAGATATAGAAATGTGTGTGTAATTGGGGATTTCAATTATAGGAACATAGAGTGGGATACTTTATCCGGAGACCAAGAGGCACAGGATTTGTTAGATGTGATACAGGATAGTTTCCTTAAACAGTTAATTAGAACACCAACGAGGGAAGAAAATATTTTGGATTTGTTGTTAACTAATCGAGAGGACATAATAAGCAACATTGAGGTTGGGGATTCATTAGGTAACAGTGATCATAAGGAAATTAAATTTAATATCAAATGGGAGGATAGAGTAAGCAGTAACAACACATTAATACCTGACTTCAGGAAGGCAGACTACAAGGGGTTAAGAAAACAGCTGCAGAGGCTTAGGGGAGTGAGATCAGAAGTAGGTCAGGACCCAGAGCAGGGAGGGGCGGTAATCTCTGGTGAGGTCACTATTATAGTCAGGTCAGTAGCTTGGAGGGTGAGTACAATAGTCTGGTCAGGGAGATTAAATTAGGACAGAAACAGTTTATACCTCACATGGAAGTCAGATCAACAGGTAATTACCCGAGATGGATGACAGACAGGCTAAAAACTGAAATAGGAAGGAAAAGAGGACTATATGTTAGAATTAAAAGGGGAGAAACTCACCTAAGGGATAGTTACAACGATTTAGCTAGAGCAGTAAAGAAAAACACACGTATGGCAAAACGTAATTATGAGATTAGAATTGCCAGGGAAGCAAAGACCAATCCAAAGGGCTTCTTTCAGCTTTATAAGACCAAGGTTAGAGATAAGATAGGGCTGCTTAAGTCAGGAGAAACACTGATTGATAGAGATGAAGAAATGAGCGAGGCGTTAAATAGATATTTCTTAACTGTATTTACCAAGGAAAGATTAGATGAATTACCTCAGGGAGAACAGATCTACAGGGGAGAAGAGGTAGAAGAATTAACCGACATCAACATGAGTAGGGAGCTCGTGATTAGACAGATAGATAGACTTAAAGCCACTAAGGCGCCAGGGCCAGATGAACTTTTCCCAAGGGTAATAAAGGAATGTGAAACTGAAATAAGTGGGCAGTTAACAGAAGTATTTAGGAAGTCACTAGACACAGGGGTGGTGCCTGTTTCATGGAGGCAGGCACACGTTATTCCAATATTTAAGAAGGGAGACAAATCTTCTATGGAGAACTATAGGCCGATTAGTTTGACGTCAGTTATAGGTAAAATGATTGAGTCAATAATTGCTGATAGTATTAGGGACCATATAGACAGATATAATTAAATTCACGACTCACAGCATGGGTTTACTAAAGGAAAGTCGTGCCTCACTAATCTTATATCCTTTTACAATAGAGTATACGAGGCAGCTGACAATGATGAGAGCTATGATGTGGTTTATCTTGATTTTAGTAAGGCCTTCGATAAGGTACCTCACCAGAGACTGTTGAATAAAGTCAGGGCTCATGGGATAAGAGGGAAGGTATTTGATTGGATTAAGGCGTGGAATAGCGACAGGAAACAGAGGTTTACCATTAACGGTAAAAAATCCGAATGGGGTAATGTTACCAGTGGGGTTCCTCAAGGTTCAGTTTTAGGCCCGCTTTTATTCATTATCTACATCAATGACATAGACAATGGGATAACTAGTGACATAGGTAAATTTGCAGATGACACCAAAATAGGACGCACTATTAGGACAGGGGAGGATGCTAGAGCACTGCAGGAGGATCTCAACAAACTGTCAGCTTGGTCAGAAAAATGGCAGATGAATTTTAACATCACCAAGTGTAGCGTACTTAGTGTAGGAACACGCAACCCATTACACGGGTATAGTTTAGACTCCACAGCGATAGGCAGGTCTGAGTGTGAAAGGGATTTGGGAGTGTTAGTGAACTCTGACCTAAAACTAAGGAAGCAATGTATTAGTGCGAGGAATAGAGCTAACAGGGTATTAGGCTTTATTAACAGGACGGTAACCAACAGGAGTGCAGAGGTCATCCTCAGACTCTATTTAGCGTTAGTTAGGCCACACTTAGATTATGCTGTCCAGTTTTGGTGCCCACACTACAGAATGGACATCAACTTGCTATAATCAGTTCAGAGGAGGATGACCAAGATGATTCAGGGGCTGAGGAACCTCCCATATCAAAATAGGCTGAAACATCTAAACTTACATTCACTAGAAAGACGAAGAGTGCGGGGAGATCTGATAGAAGTATTCAAATGGGTCAAGGGTTACAACAAAGGCGATATAAGTAAAGTACTGAGAATTTGCCAGCAGGATAGAACATGCAGTAATGGATTTAACTTAGAAAAGTATAGATTTAGGAGAAATATAGGCAAGTATTGGTTTAGTAATAGGGTGGTGGGGGAATGGAATAGACTCAGCAATCACATAGTGAGTGCAGGGACGATAGCTTGTTTTAAGAGGAGACTGGATAGCTACATGGACGAGGATGACAGGTGGCAGTGAGGTGTGGGTGCAGTAAGGAGACAGGGTATTGGAGCGTACGCCGTACAGAAGGTAAACGAGGATCAAGCCTCTACCTGTAACCCCTGAAACTACACCTCACCCATCATGAGTAGTGGGGGATTCTGGAGCTGCCCTGTGTAGGCAACTCGGCCTCTTGCAGTTTCCCTATGTTCTTATGTTCTTATGTAATAAATTTCCCTTCGGTAATGATAACTGGGTGAAGCCCTGATTTCAGTGCCGTTATCCTGATACCCACCCACCCACACCCACTCTCTTGTTACCTCCTTAGCAATGCTCTCCTCCTCCATGATTCGTTCTTGCCCACTTATTCCTCTCCCGAAAGTTTAATGAATGAAGGCTGTGTTAAAAGAGAAACAATAAAAAAAAGTAATATTATTAACAATAATTGTTAGAATACACACACACACACACGCACACACACACGAGAGAGAGAGAGAGA